>NC_053028.1:211325722-211429166 GCF_003073215.2 Triticum urartu | reverse complement strand
TCTATCCCTCTTATCTCATCCCAAAACACTTGGACCCAATAGATGATGAAAGAAGATGGACTTGTATTCTCTGGACCGATCACTCAGTTAGAGGAAGAGCTATGGATTCAAAACATGGAGAATCACTTCAGGAGCAATTTGGTTGCAAGGAAGTATGAGGTTCAGTATGCTCTTCAGTACTTCACAAAAAGTGCTACAACCTGGTGGAAAATGTATTAGGCCATACAAGGATGTAATGGAGCAAAAACTTGGGAGGAATTCAAGATGACTCTACTGAGGTCTCGTCTTATTCAAAAGCCCTATGGCAATAAAATGAAGAAACCTTGTGCATGCAAGATTTGTGGAGATATAGGACATACCCATGAAGAACACAAGGATGGATGCCCTCATTGTGAAGCAAATCACCGAGCTAAAGAATGCTCAACTAGGCAGGTTACTTGTTTCTTGTGTGAAGGAACTACGCACTACCCTGCCCAGTGTCATATTTATCCCAAGGTACAAGAAATTACCAAGCAGCAGAAGGAAGCAGTGAAAGAAGCCCTCAGGGAAAGTTTAAGAAAACCGGTGATGAAAGAAGATGTTGACGACCCTGATGGAGAAAGCCTAAACCGATTTTACTCCAATGCTTGCTATTCATGTGGAGAAGAAGGACATTTTTCACAATATTGCATGAAGGAAAACCAAGAGTATCTGGGAGACTTCCCAATAGAAGAAGTGGAGTTTTATCCACATGAGATAGAAGAATTGATCGGAACGAAGAAGTCCAGGAAGAGAAAGAGCATGTATCCCCAGAACAACCCAATTTCTGCAGAAAAGGACCTGAGTCAAATCACTTGTTACAGGTGCAAGGATTTAGGTCATTACGCTAGCAAATGCCCAACAAGGAAGCCAAGAACCCAAGGGGCCAAGATAGCCACCGGGAAGCCTCTGGATTTGTCTGAAGTCATTTGTTTATGCTACAAAGGAGTAGGACATTTTGCCGGAGAATGTTCAGACCCGAGGAGAGCTTGAGCAGAGTAGTTGAGATCTTGATATTGGAATAAAGCATGTAATAAATGTGGAAAACACTTTTATTTTTAGGGATGTTGAGTTGAGTTATGAAAAGGAAATTGTAATGGTTCGTGAAGCAATAAAAGTTGATGTGGTTGGAATCTCATATGAGGTGTCATGAGTTGTTTGTTGATTGTGAGTACCTCTCTCGCTATCTCACCCAGACTTAAACCTTGAACCCATGGACAAGCTGACCCCAACTTTTCCTAGAAAAACAACCACATTTCACCCAAGGAAATACATACAGTATCCTGAGTACCCCTTCTATCTTATGCATGCAGATGACAACCCTTTACGAGTCTTTTCTGAAGGGCCCGGAAACGATCATGACCCTGACCAGTGATCAGGATTACCCGAAGATCCTGAAGGACATGATGAAGCATATTCAACTTGAAGGAGATGTAGTTTACAAGGGTTATCCTTTCATGGAGAAGGGAGTTGAACTTTGGTATGTGGAGGTACACCTCCACCGTGTGAAGGGAGTTTGCCCAAAGACTATGGGGCAATACTTTTTCATTTCTCGAGTACCACGAGCAACATTCTTCGACTCTGTTCGTGAAGCTGCTATGGAAGCCATACGTCAGATTGGAGAAATACTAGAAGCAAGACTCCGTCACACTCAGGAATACCTGAGGGAGGTGCATGCAGAAATGATGGAGATGAAGCTCATGGCCACCACGATGAAGCAAAACATCAATGATTTGAAGGATCACGTCGCACAATTCTAGTGGGACTGAAGTATCTTCAAGAAGGGCAAATGAATAAAGATGGAAGTAATGCTTGACCATACCAAACTATGTGGATGGCAGCTTTTGTAATAGAGTACTTTTGGAATTTGAGTTTTGAGTAGTGGTTAAGGATATAATAAAAGATTTGATATGAAGAGAATATGAATTATGGATGAACCAGTGCATTTTTTTTGGCGATACTTGTCTGTGTGAACACTTGACCAATGGAAAAGGAAATGTATTCCATAGAGTGGAGTTTGGAAAAATGAGTTGGAGTTTGGTTTTAGTTATGATGGTTACCCCAAGAGTATGAAGTAATGAAGTACTATTGGATTTAAATGAGATGTAATGTTGGAATATGGAACAATAGTAAATCCAAGGATGAGTTAAAGATATACAAGTTTTGAAGTGGGCCATAACCCACAGGACCCAGGATTTGATAAGGAAACAAGCACAATCTTGTTGAAGAAAAGAATTCTGGGAGAAGCTGTGAGTTCATCAGCAGGCGTTCCATAGGAGGTTACGTAAACCCAAGAGTCGTGAAGAAACGATAGAGGTTTTGTTTGGCTTGCAGGACCAATGGATTTATCGGACCCAGTCCATGGAGAAGAGAAGTTCTGCAATGCTTGTGAGGATGCCCAAGTGTTAGAATACGTGATTCACTATCTGCGTATGTGCTAATGATTCAAGTACGGGATGGATTGGCCCCCATACCGGAGACTTCTATCATGAGCTATCATATGTTGATAGAAAATCAGAGAGCCTTAAAACCCTAGAAGAGTGTCGACACGACAAGCCAAAAGCCTTAGAATGGCAGGACGATGGAAACCCTGTACAGGCACCCATTGCCAATCGTATGATATGCGGTGAGATTCAACCCAGACCCGTTTCCTGCAGGAGGAACCAGTAATTGTTGACCACCATGAGATTTTCGATAGTTGTTTAGCATTGGCGACAGCCTGACAACTAAGAAGACCCAGATTCAGAAGGACCTTATTTGATGCAAGGACTCTAGACTTTGAGGAAAAGGTCATGCCCATACCAGAAGAGAACTAGTGAAAGAGTTAACCCAGAGAATATGAGAAGACTGACACCGTCAACCCAATGGATGGGTACATGAGTTTTGTTGGAAGCGTAACCATGCTTCTAAGGGTGGTAGCACCCCATACCTTGTGTGGATGAATGGATTTTCAAGGAGACCTCCAAACCTAACCTCTTTTCGAGCCTCTCCGAATCTTGAGGACGAGATTCATTTTAAGGGTGGTAGTTTGTAACATCCCAAAATTCTAAATTTTGGAATGTTATACTAAATAAATAATTGTGATTGTTTGTTTGATTTTTGTGTGATTGATTGTATGAAACTGAGTGGAAATTGAAACTTTTTGAAAGTTGAATGAGAGGGAATAAAAGGACTTCCCAAAACTTTGCATCTTGCATTTTGATCTTCCTGAATTCAAATTCATTTCATCACAAAACCCTAGAGTGAAGATGATATGACTTCTTCCATTTAAAGAAATGAAAAGGGGTTTGAAAATGATTTGAATTCCTTTTTGAAATATTTCAAATTTAGAAACTTTAAGCAACTCAATGAGTTCATAAAATGACTTCGTCATATTTGAAGAAAGAGAGTTGGAAGTTTCAAAGGAATAATTTGAAGTCACTTTGAAGTTGTTTGAAATTCCAAATTCAAATCCAATTGGGAGTTATTTGAGTTCCTATTCAAATTATTTTTCTCCTAAAAATAAATAAATGGAAATAAGGGTAAAATGATTCCCTTCAATGGAAAATTAGGAGAAAATAAATTTGAAATCATTTTGCTATTTTAAAAATGATTTTTATTGATTTTAAATGCAACAGTAGCACTGTTTGACTTTTATGAATTTTTGTGGAATTTAGTTGAACTTGGAAAATAGTTCATCTTATTCTTTGTATTTTTCTGAGCATTTTGGTATATGATATGCCTATGTATTTTTTTATTTAATTTACTTCTGTTGGAGTCTCCTTTCTGGAAAAAAACACACACACGCGCCCGCCAGCCAGCCCATGGTCTTCGGCCCAAGAGCGAGCCAGCGCACCGAGCTGGCCCAGCAGCCACCCAGCTGCGCGGCCAACTGGCCAGCTGGCCCAGTGCCCGACCGGCCAGGCCGTCCCAGGCCGCCCGAAGGCCATCGCTCGCCCGCGTACCTCTCTTCCCCCTCGCTCGCTACCCGCCGCGGCCACTGACCCGTGGGCCCCGTTTCCCCAACTCGTCCCTAACCTCCCGCCGCCCCGCACGGGATGAGCACGCGCCCGTGCTCCCGAACCCGTCGGCCGCATCCCCATGGGTGATGCTTATTCCGTGGCTGTTGCATCAGTCGGCGTTCTGGGAATAGGGGTCCCCAGACTTGCCTGCCTGTGGCCTGCGGCGTGGCTCAAAGGGGGCCCCAGCGCGGCCCATCTTCACCAATACAAACCGAAGACCCTCGCGAGGGGCCAAGCCTCGTGGAGCGGACGACGCGGAGCTTCCTCAGAAACGGCCTCGTCAGGCTGGCTCACGAGGAGGCGGAGAGATCAAGGCGGGGTACCTCACGAGGTGCCCGTGACGCAAGCCATGACGACCGAGGGTGCCAGGCGGGTGCCAGCCCGCGCAGTGTCCTCCTTTCCTCTTTGGTGCAAAGGGGGCAAGTGCAGCCGCGGAGTACCGAGGCATCAGGCAAAGGTTGCCATTTCGGTGCAACGAGACCAAGAGCATGAGGACTACAAGACGGAGGTCATCGTGGTGCCCGAGACGGCGTCATCACCAGAGCTTTGTGCAGGCGAAGACTACTTTTGTCAGGGTAGCTAGTACTAGTTGTCCCCCTTCAAATTAGCCCGCCATTGTTGGCTCCCTTCCCGCTCGATTTTTGGGAAGAGGACCAGGGCCTCTATAAATAGGACCAGCCACCCACAGAGCAAAGGAGGTTCGGAGGTTCGAAGAAGAAGAGAAGGAGAGAGGGTTCGAGGAAGGAGGCTCTTTAGAGAGGGGTTTCGATCAGAGAGAGAGAGAGAGAGAGAGAAAGGTGACTGAACTCCTCCCAGCAGTTCATCGCCCAGCCAAGAACAGACCCTCGCGAGGCTGTTCCTCCTTGTATTGTTCATCATCATCAGCCCAAGAGGCAATCCACCACACCACGCACTGGAGTAGGGTATTACACCACAACGGTGGCCCGAACCAGTATAAACCCTGTGTCCCTTGTGTGTTCTTTCCTTAGTTTGGATCCTAGCAAGGCGGAGGAGTGCAGGTAGGTAGGAGGCGAAATCTCTGTGCGCACCCCAGTGTTCGAACCTCAAGGGTCTGCCGGAACCCGAAATCCGACATTTGGCGCGCCAGGGAGGGGTGCGCCGGGATTCGTCTTCCACCACCCTGTTCTCCTCCGACCATCACGCCCATGTTTGACGCTCGTCGGGCCCGCGCCGAGCACCGGGCCGCACTCGCTTCCCGCGTAACCCAGACGGCCCCTGTCGGCGGGCATCCTCGCCGTTCCCCGTCACCTGCCGTCAACACCGCCACCGGCCCGGCGGGGGACGAGCAGCAAGCATCGTCCCAACATCTGTCCGTGCGACAAGACGGCCGCACCGCAACTCCCTCGCTCACCCCAGCTGGTTCTTCGTCCCGCGTGCTCCGCGCGCCCATGGAGCCCCGCAACCTCTCCCCTGCCCATCGTGCTGCACCAACACCCCCGATCGTCGCGGCCCTCTTGGGCGGCTCGCAGGCGCCGCCTACAAGTCACCACGTCAAGCCGTTCGTCCGCCGAGTCAGCGCCGCTTCCACGCGGCAGGGGGCTCCCCTGGACCGGGCGGCGCCCGAGACCGGCCTAACCTTCAGCTCGGAGGACCACCCCTCCAACTCGGCCTGCTTGGGTGCACTCCCCATGCTGTGCACGCCCACCATCTGCCAGGTGGCCGTCACCAGAACCCTCATTGATGGCAGCGCGGGCCTCAGCATGCTCTCGGTCGAGGCCTTCAACCTCCTCTGCATACCCCTGGAACGGCTGCAACCCAGCCGACCCTTCTCAGGCGTTGGGGGCGAGTCGTCCAGCTCCTTGGGACAGATCCGGCTCTCAGTAACCTTCGGCACCTACGACAACTTCCGCACGGAGCTGGTCGACTTCGACATCGCCCCCATTGGCCTCCCCTACAACGCCATCCTTGGCTACCCAGCGCTGGCCCAGTTCATGGCCGTGACGCACCCGGCGTACAACCTCATGAAGATGCCCGGGAGCAGCGGTGTCCTCACTGTGCACGGGGACACCAGGGACGCGCTGAGGGTGCTCAAGCTCGCCTTCAAGACGACGGCGTCGGCACAGCCCGCCGACTTGGAGACCCCCGAGCCCAAGGGGGCTGCACCCGCCAAGAAGAAATAGTTGTTCACCCAAGACAAGGCAGAAACCAAGCAGATACCCGTCGATGAGGACGGGTCCACCAACGCCACTTTCACCATAGGCGCCCACCTCAAACCCGAGCAGGAGAAGGCCCTGGTCGGGTTCCTGCGCGCAAACAAGAAGGTATTCGCTTGGGAGCCTGACCAGTTGGCAGGGATCCCTAGGAGTGTAATCGAGCATCACCTCAATGTGTGCCCCAACGTGCGCCCTGTGAAGCAGAAGGCCAGGCGGCAGTCCACAGAAAAGCAGGCCTTCATCGTCCAAGAGACCCGCGAATTAGAAGCCGCTGGGGTCATTCGCGAGGTCCGATATCCGGATTGGTTGGCCAACCCTGTCATTGTGCCAAAGAAGGGAGGGAAGGAGCACATGTGTGTCGACTTCACCAACCTCAACAAAGCATGCCCGCAAGATCCGTTCCCGCTCCCCCGCATCGACCAGATCGTCGATTCCACTGCGGAATGCGACCTGTTATGCTTCTTGGATGCCTTCTCTGGGTATCACCAGATCAAGATGGCGGTAGAAGACGTCGAGAAGACAGCCGTCCTAACCCCGTGTGGGGTGTACTGCTACACATGCATGCCATTCGGGCTGCGTAACGCAGGGGCGACCTTTCAGCGGCTGATGCACATCACCTTGGGCCCGCAGCTCGGGAAGAATGTTGAAGCTTACGTCGATGACATCTATCTATATCTATATCTATATCTATCTATCTATCTATCTATCTATACCTATACTAATTCTAGACTCCCCAGAAATTCCCACGTTAATCAGTAATTAGGAGCCGTTAATCTAGTGGGTCCGGATTATTACGGTGTAGATCTATCTATAGTCCTTCAGTGTTTTTCTCAACTTCAAAAAAAAGAGCTAAAAGGCCCACAATTCCTTCTCCCGGTTGTAAAGATAACTATCCTTTAGTGTTTTTCTCAACTTCAAAAAAAGCTAAAAGGCCCACAATTCCATCTCTCCCAGTTAATTCTCTCTCTAAATATCTCACGTCTCTCTCCCTTTCACGTCTCCCTCTCTCCCAATTAATTCTCTCTCTTAATATCTCACGTCTCTCTCCCTTTCACGTCTCCCTTCATATTCTGATGGAAAGAGATCCACGTATCTCTCAAATTGGAGCAAGGAAATTGTGCATGTGGATACCTCTCTCAATCTCTAACATCTCTATCTTCTTCTCCACGTGGAGACTGATCCATGCATCTCCCAATTTGCAACAAGGAAGTTGGGGCAGGGATCTCCAGCGATCAAGATCGTCTTCTCAAACAGATGCTTCTCCACATGTAAACTGATCTGTGTCTCTCCCAAATTGCAACAAGGAAGTTGGGGCATGGATCTCTGGTGCTCTTGGATCACCTCCGATCAGGTTCGTCTTATCAAACATATTTCTTTTTTCCGGTTTGGATTCAAGTTTTCTCATCATGTCCTCTGATAGTTATATCCAGGGATTCAATTTCCTACGGCTTCTTGAGGCAGATGATAGCAATGGCAAAATAAAATAAGTGTTTCTATCCCTCGGAAAGTAAGAAATAGATCTCCCTGTAGCATACAGAAAAAAACCTAACTCCTTCCTTCTGTACTGGTAGATCTCTATTTTCTCTACTTATTAACCCTAACTCAATCAGCAACTCTCTACTGTGATTTGGCTTCCCCAATGATAGTTTTATCAATCCCTCAACAAAGAGAGGTAGGGGGTGTGGGGGATATGGAGAAGGACAGAGTTACTGTGGTTGGTGCCGTCGCAAATGGTCGATGACGTCCTTACTGAGCCGTGGAGGGAAGGTGATCTTGAAGAAAAATTATCTCGCAACACATCGATCATCCACGTTCCTCGCTGACAGCATGTCCAAGACCTCGCCCCCGTTGGTGACTTCAACAAGGACGATTTTGATCATCGGGTCAGTTAAAGTAAACCCCTCAACGCAACAGCAGGGTAAGCAGGACCAATATGATGTGTCTAAAACTAATAAAAGAATCATGTTATGTTAGATATATAACAACCTGATTAAGTGTTCCTGAATTATAGTACGTATTAGTTTTCTCAAAGTTCTAGGCCACGACGTTTGACAGATCCAAGGAGTAGATGCACGGACTGAATTTTGAAACCAATGACTCAAAAATTTCCAAGTAACACCATCTCTGTTTTGTTTATTTTATAAGTTCAAAATTTGATAGCACTTACCGTCATAGACATGTGGTTGTTGATATTTTTCCTTAAAATCAAACTAATCGTAAGTCTGCTTCTATGGCTGAGGTAACTGAACATTACTATCTTCCAGATTTCATATGTTTATTGTAACTAGGTGAATTCAGGTCCGACGGGGTCTTCCCTTTTGACATGTGTGCAAATTCAGGTCCAACGGGGTCTTCCCTTTTGACATGTGTGCATTTTTCTAAGTTAGTGTCTAATTGCTGTAATTAATCACAAATGGAAGTGCAATTTGAAAGTTGAAGGAGGACATGTTCTCTATGGTCAGCAATAATTGATAAAGGTAGTGGTAACAGAGGTAATAATTGAGAATTCATCCATCATGTGATTTCTACTTTTTTCTGATGCTCTCTCCATTTTCTTCTAGACCTCATGATAAATTAGTTACCTCAGTGTCATGTAAACTATATTCAGTTTTGGTACTTGATTTGGAAACACCATAAAAAACCGTATCATGCTCAAACTTAAAGCATCTTCTAATTTCCAAGTTTTACTTATTGAACGATGCACTTCAAAATTTTCATGCTATAGACACATGCAGGAACTGGAGTATAATTCTATCATCTATACCTAAGAAAGACAATCCAACATCGATGCTCTGAAGAGTACAATAATGTATCCTTTAGATTTCTATAACATGCACTCATTACTACCTGCTTTTATGCACCTGATCTGATGTTTCAAGATGTACACGTGTGTATGCTCAGTTTGAGTTATTCATGTCTTCACTAATTCGCCAATGAGGCTAAATAACTATGGTTATTTTATGCCTATTGCCATGTGAGATTGTTAAAAGAAATTCCCTGAGATGTGTAACGCTGATGCTCTTGCTACTTTTGGCCATTATGTAATTCAGATTATTCACATTTCTATAAATGCATTTCCAACTGCGTAATTGCTTAGCTTATTGGTTTTATTTCTCCTAGCTTTATAAATTCACAAGGATTATATAAGTCTGCGGAGTTGTTGGTTTTAGTAGGTCTATTTCATGCATGTAAGCTACGACCCATAGTTTTTCAAGACTATTTGTTCCCTCTTTTACTCCTCTAATAATACCCATTATGTTGGATAACCAATTCTCTTTTGTGCTCATTTTCTCGAGACAGCGAAGATTTGTTTTGCTACTCATGTATATATTTGAACTTTTATTGGTCTTCACAATTCCATCAATCAATACACAGTTGAAGAAAATCCGGTCAATATAATATATACATTTTGGCCCATACATGTTGCGAGAGTAATTTTTAAAGTATATTTAAATAGTCTTTTTTATTTTTATGCGTGGTTAATATATATTAATATTAGGACACAATACATGCTCACCACTGTAATTCCCAACTTTGTTGAGCACCAAATGCACTCGGCAAAGGCCAAAAAAGATCCCAGTGAAGTATTTGCTGAGTGAAACACTCGGAAAACGCGAGTATGCTGGACGCCTGCCAGCAATGTTAATTTTGCTGGGGTTTTCCACGGGAACTCAGTAGACATCTGAAAATACCTTCGCTGAGTGCAGAACACCGGGAACACGGCAAGCAAATGACACAGATGACGGAATAACGAGTTAGTCAGCCATGCCACATGGCACCATAGTTTTGCTGTTTTCTGCAGTCGGCGAAACTATGCCCAGATGGTGCCATGTGTCATGTTTGCCGAGTATAACATTAGGCAAAAGGGTCTTACACACGAGACATCTAGCCTAATGAAGGTAACTCTGAATGTCCATGTTGTTTGATTTCTAGATCGATGCTAATATTTGATTTCTTTTCTAGCATTATAAGTCAACATACAAGATGTTTCTAAAATTTGCGTATTGACATCACGTACATTTGAAGTTTCTGTAGCGTTCGAGGATGAGCAAATGGTGTATATGGTGCTGAAGGAAGCTTAGGAAGAAGCTTCTTGACGAAATACATAGAGAAGATGATGTCTAGGAAAGGTACAAGCAGGGAAATAAAAAATGATCAGTTTAGAATTGTTAATGTGAAAGCAGATTTAGTTTCAGCAAGAGGTGGATTCTGAAGATAACAGCAGGTCAATAGCGCAAGTGCTATGATAAGTCGTAACATGATTGCTGGAAGATATATTCGTACAATAAGAGTTACATGCATGCAGCTGTAGTCTCACTGAATTATATCGAAGATATACTATGTATTACTATATTTGACTGCTTTTGTCACAAAGTTTGCTTGATTTGAACCATCTCAGAACACTCGCTAGACATACCAGTTTGAAATTATTAAGGGTCTCTTTGATTCAAAGGATTTTCATAGGATCTTTGACGGATTAGAATCCTTAGGAATTTTTCCTACGTTGGTTGTTTGATTCGTAGGATTGAATCTTGTAGGATTTTTTCCTAAGGATTCATTTGTACTACATTTTACAGGAATTCCAACATCCACTCCAACCTCTTGGAAGAAATCCTTTGTTTTTCCCGTGACACAATCAAACAAACTCAAATCCTATAGGGATCCAATGGACATGTCATTCCAATCCTACGTTTTCCCTATTCCTGTGTTTTTGCAATCCTATGAATCAAAGAGGCCCTAAAGTTTATTACTTAAGATAAATCAAAGCAGAAAATTGTAACAGAAAAAACCCTACCTGGATTATTCTAAAAGTTGACCGACAAGACATAGTTAATTTTTAACCACACATGACTTCAAGCTACAAGATGTTACCTTTGAAAATTTAAATAGTATAAAAAGTAAAAAATGTGAACTTAATTAGTTTCAGTATTTAAAAATATAACTAAAACATGTAATTAGACCTTTTAAAACAAATGTGGAACAATATAGGTTTCTCATGAAATTCGGGCAAGCAAATAGCATGAAATATTTATATAAACGAAATTTAAATACATTATTGCAATTTACTATCTGCATTATGGAAACTAATCATCGATAATATTATCACAATTACATAGATTACAAAAAAATATTGAGACAATATTGCATTACAAACAACTATTTTAAAAAATATTATAGATTCTCATACCGTATAAAGTATTATTGCATGCTAGCCCGTGCGAATGCACGGGTTGGCGACTAGTTGTGGTAAAGTCTCGGGAGGCCAGGACCTTGATACAAGACCTGGAGGAAACCTTCGCGAGCCTCAACGCGGTGAACCTACGGCTCAACCCAGAGAAATGTGTGTTCGGAGTCCCCTCGGGCAAGCTCTTGGGTTTCCTCGTGTCCCACCGAGGCATCGAGGCTAACCCGGAGAAGGTCAAGGCGGTGGAAGACATGAGCCCGCCAAAGACCCTCAGAGAAATGCAGAAGCTCATGGGGCGCGTGACCACGCGAGGGTGCTTCATCTCCAAGTTGGGGGAACGAGCACTACCCTTCTTCCAGCTAATGAAGAAAAAGGGGCCTTCGAGTGGACTGAAGAGGACGACAAGGCGTTCCAGGATCTCAAGAGATACCTGACCAGCCCACCGGTCATGGTGGCTCCGCGCCCTCAAGAGCCCCTGGTGCTTTACCTCGCCGCCACTCCCTACTCCGCCAGCGCAGCCTTGGTGGCAGTCAGAGAGGAGCACCGAATCAAAACCGCGACAGCAGCCCGGGACAAGGCAGAACAGGGACAAGGAAGGCCCATAGAAACTGCAACCGTGGCTGAGGAGGATCAGCCGCCGCAGAGGGGTGCACCGGAGGCGGAAGAGGCCCCTCTCCCAGATGGCCAGTCTCAGGAGGCCTCATTGCCTCAAGAGGCGCCATGGTCTCCGAAGGGAGCCACCAGCACTGACGCACTCCACCTCGTTGAGCACCCGGTGTACTTCGTCAGCACGGTGTTGCGGGATGCAAGGGCACGGTACCCCATGCCTCAGAAACTCCTCCTCGCGCTACTGGTGGCCTCGTGCAAGCTGCGGCACTATTTTCAGGGTCACCCCATCAAGGTCGTCTCGTCATACCCCCTGGAGAGAGTGCTCAGGAGCCCTAATTCAGCTGGAAGAGTCGCTGAGTGGAACATAGAACTGCAAGCGTTTCAGCTTGAATTCAGCACGACCAGAGTCATCAAGGGAGCAGCGTTGGTGGATTTTGTGGTAGAATGGACGGAGGTGCCAGGCCTCAAGGCCGACGAGGATCGGTCCCTGTCCCCGGGAAGCGAGGCGCCAGAAGGCTGGGTCATGTACTTCGATGGGACATTCTCCAGGCATGGCGCAGGGGTTGGGGCGGTGCTTATATCGCCCACTCAGGACAAGCTCTATTACGCCGTGCAGCTCTGTTTCCAGCAAGGTGAAAATGTCTCCAACAACATAGCGGAGTATGAAGGTTTAATAGCGGGCTTGAAGGCCGCGGCTGCCCTGGGGGTGAAACACCTCACCATCAAGGGCGATTCGTAGCTCCTTGTCAATTTCTCCAACAAGGTGTACGAGCCGAAGGATGAGCACATGGAAGCCTACCTAGCGGAGGTCCGCAGGATGGAGAAGCAGTTCTGGGGGTTGGACAGGGCACCAATCAGGAGGCCGGCGACATCGCCAAACGGGCGTCCAGGTGGTTACCTCAGGAGCCTGGCGTTTTCGAGGAACGGCTCTTCAAGCCATCAGCCCTGCCGTCATTATCGAACACGGCTCAGCCCCGGGAGGAGCTCCCCAACCACCTGCCTCAAGGGCTCCGGCCTGTGGCCCGGCCTCAGGAGCACGCCTGCTCCTGACGATGGAACCTCGGGAGGGATGTTGGATCGCGGTGCTCTGGAGTTACCTAACACAAGGGACCCTGCCGGAGAAGGAGGAGGAAGCGGAGCGAGTGGCACGCCAGGCCACGGCATACTGCATCAAGGATGGAGAGCTCTACCGAAAACGGCCAAACGATGTATCCCTGTGCTGCATCTCCAGGGAGCAAGGGAAGGAACTGCTGGAAGATATACACGGAGGAGACTGTGGACATCATTCATCATCATGGACCCTCGTCGGCAAGGCGTTCCGCAGTGGGTTTTATTGTCCCACCGCGCTCAATGACGCCGTCGAACTAGTGAAAGCTTGTGAGGCCTGTCAGTTCCACGCCAAGCAGATCCATCAGCCAGCAGGAGGCTTGCAGACTATACCCCTTTCGTGGCCATTCGCAGTCTGGGGGCTGGACATCTTGGGCCCGTTTCCTCGGGCGCCCGGGGGCTACCGCTACCTCTACGTCGCCGTGGACAAGTTCACTAAGTGGGCTGAAGTAGAGGCTGTCCGCACCATTCCTGCGGGTTCCGCGGTCAAGTTCATCAAGGGCATCGTGAGCCGGTTCGGGGTGCCGAATCGCATCATCACGGACAACAGTTCGCAGTTCACCAATAATTTCTTCAAAACATACTGTGCTAACCTTGGAACGCAGATATGCTACGCTTCGGTGGCGCACCCCCGAAGCAACGGCCAGGCCGAGCGAGCCAACGCGGAGGTCCTGAGGGGCCTCAAGACCAGGACGTTCAAGAAGAAGCTGGAGGCCTACGGCAGAGGTTGGTACGACGAGCTTCAATCCGTGTTGTGGTCCACCCGCACAACCGCGACCAAGCCGACTGGAGAGACCCCGTTCTTCCTGGTCTACGGAGCCGAAGCGGTCCTCCCTCACGAGGTCAGACGTCGCTCCGCGTGGGTCCTGGCGTTCGACAAGGCGCAGCAGGACGCCATGCGGGGGACGGACCTCGTGCTGGGGGAGGAACGTCGCCGAGAAGCCACGCTACGAGCGGCGAGGTACCAACAAGCACTGCGGTGATATCACTGCCGCAACATCCGCCCTAGAACTCTCGAGGTAGGAGACCTCGTGCTTAGGCAGGTTCTCTCCAGGGAGGGGCTGCACAAGCTCTCTCCCATGTGGGAGGGCCCGTTCAAAGTTGTTCATGTTTCCAGGCCCGGCTCCGCGCGCTTGGAGACTCAGGAGGGGGTGCCAGTCCAGAATGCATGGAACATCCAGCACCTCCGGAGGTTCTACCCCTAAAAAGGCCTAGAGCCTGTGAAGAAGGCGAACGCCTGTGAAGCTATCACGTTTTGGAAAAGGCCCAGAGCCTGTGAAGAAGGCGAATGCCTGTGAAGCTATCGCGTTTTGGAAAAGGCCCAGAGCCTGTGAAGAAGGCGAATGCCTGTGAAGCTATCGCGTTTTGGAAAAGGCCCAGAGCCTGTGAAGAAGGCGAATGCCTGTGAAGCTATCGCGTTTTGGAAAAGGCCCAAAGCCTGTGAAGAAGGCGAATGCCTGTGAAGCTATCGCGTTTTGGAAAAGGCCCAGAGCCTGTGAAGAAGGCGAACGCCTGTGAAGCTATCGCGTTTCGGAAAAGGCCCAGAGCCTGTGAAGAAGGCGAATGCCTGTGAAGCTATCACGTTTTGGAAAAGGCCCGGAGCCTGTGAAGAAGGCCAACGCCTGTGAAGCTCGCCGCCCGTGACACTCTCACGTAATAATGAGTTGGGGCTGTACACGCCCCGGAGTCTCAGGAGCACCGGCCTCAGGCCCTGGGGCTCCCTCCCACGCCCAGTGGCAGCACTTAGCTCCGCGCTGGTGAGAAGACGTCGAAGACTAGATTAGGCACCGGACGCGGCTTTTCATTTGCTTTCCGTAGTTGGCTTGTTCCTTCTCATTCTAAGTTTTATTGAAGTTGTTGCCGTCTTTGGCTTGTGATTCTTCGACTTTTCACTCTCCTGCCTCGATTTCTCTTGTGCAAGGCCTCGCGAGGGGGGCAGCTGAGTGCCCTCGCGAGTGTTCCTATCCTAGTCATTCAAAGAGTTCGCGACCTGGGCCCATTACAGGAGCACCCCTCCAGTCCATGCCCCATGGGCACCGTGACACAAACAAAGGGCCTGGGTCGGTCGCCCCCCACGGCCGGGGCCGAGAACTATCCACGCTCGGGCACGTAGCCGGAAGGTACGATAACGAAAGCAAAACGATGATTAACAGCAATAACCCAAACACGCCCCCACGAGGCTCCACACTACTGTCTTTGTTATGTAGGAAAAAGGAAAAGAAAGAACAAATCTGGTGCAGCTCGCCTCACACCGGCCCGCAGGGAAGGCCCGAGCTGCCTCCGGAGCTCAGGCGGACTCCCTCTCGCGCTTCACCAGGGCGCGACGGCGGGCGGACACGTTGCCACCTCCCAAGCAGATACGAAGGCGTGGAGGCTGACCGCGGCCACCGCTAGAAGAGTCGCCGCCTAAAGAAGAACCGGAGAAGCTTGAGGAACCCTGAGCGCTGCCAGCCGCGCGAGCGCTGCCCTCTCCATCATCGCCGAAGCTGGGTTCCCAGCCGCGGTCGTCACCCTCGGGGCAACACCCTGCACGGCGACCATCTTCCCCAAACACCCTCACGTAGAGGGTGGCATCGGCGTCGAACTTGAAGTGTAGGGTGCACCGACGGCTCAGGCCACGCGCGCGGGCAAACGTCTACCAACCACGGGCCAGGGATAGGCTCCCGGCCGCGGAGACCTCCAGTGAGACCCATGAGGCCCGGCTGCAGCAGCCGTCGGCCTGGAGCCAGAGGCCGCCCGGGGCGCCGGCCGGGAGCTCGCCAAGGAGGAAGCGAGGAAGTGGAAGCCGGGTGCTAGTCGGCTCCGCCGACCACACGACAAACTCCAGCAGCACTTCAGCAGCGCGAAAGCGCGGCCTAGGGGGATGCGCAGCCGAAGCGCGCCCCCCGGCCGCAGCAATCCGCCCGTCGTTATGCTGAAGATCGCCTGCATGGCCGCGGGGAGCCACCGTGGTGGCCACAGGATGTTTGCGAGGCCGCCCTCGGCCGCGCTTGGGCGGGGGAGAGGCGGGCTCAACCTGGCGAGCGTTCCCCTTCTCTGCGGCCGAGAACCTCCTCGACGGGGCCATGAATAAAAAGGAGAAGCAAGGGGGGATGAACTGGAAGGGCGCACGCCGGTCCGTACTTATAGCTGGCGGTGGCCAACCAACGGCCCCCACGATCGCAGGTAATTATGACCCGCTTTGCATGCAGGGACTTGTCCAACCCGTGCAGTTGCCGAGGCGCCATGGGGAAGTGGAGGCGCCCACATCCAATCAACCGCCATGCGGTGCCCAAGGACGCAGGCTGTTAGGGCCCGCGGCGCTTCGCTCTTGCCCTTCCGCCTCCCTGCACGGCCAAGTTCGGGCGCGCCTTGGGCCCGGGGGCTACTATCGGCGTTCTGGGAACGGGGGTCCCCAGACTTGCCTGCCTGCGGCCTGCGGCGTGGCTCAAAGGGGGGCCCAGCGCGGCCCATCTTCACCAACACAAACCCAAGACCCTCGCGAGGGGCCAAGCCTCGCGGGGCGTACGACGCGGAGCTTCCTCAGAAACGGCCTCGTCAGGCTGGCTCACGAGGAGGCAGAGAGATCAAGGCGGGGTACCTCACGAGGTGCCCGTGACGCAAGCCATGACGACCGAGGGTGCCAGGCGGGTGCCAGCCCGCGCAGTGTACTCCTTTCCTCTTTGGTGCAAAGGGGGCAAGCGCAGCCGCGGAGTACCGAGGCATCAGGCAAAGGTTGCCATTTCGGTGCAACAAGACCAAGACCATGAGGACTACAAGATGGAGGTCATCGTGGAGCCCGAGACGGCGTCATCACCAGAGCTTTGTGCAGGCGAAGACTACTTTTGTCAGGGTAGCTAGTACTAGTTGTCCCCCTTCAAATTAGCCCGCCATTGTTGGCTCCCTTCCCGCTCGATTTTTGGGAAGAGGACCAAGGCCTCTATAAATAGGACCAGCCACCCACAGAGCAAAGGAGGTTCGGAGGTTCGAAGAAGAAGAGAAGGAGAGAGAGGGTTCGAGGAAGGAGGCTCTTTAGAGAGGGGTTTCGATCAGAGAGAGAGAGAGAGAGAGAACGGTGACTGAACTCCTCCCAGCAGTTCATCGCCCAGCCAAGAACAGACCCTCGCGAGGCTGTTCCTCCTTGTATTGTTCATCATCATCAGCCCAAGAGGCAATCCACCACACCACGCACTGGAGTAGGGTATTACACCACAACGGTGGCCCGAACCAGTATAAACCCTGAGTCCCTTGTGTGTTCTTTCCTTAGTTTGGATCCTAGCAAGGCGGAGGAGTGCAGGTAGGTAGGAGGCGAAATCTCCGTGCGCACCCCAGTGTTCGAACCTCAAGGGTCTGCCGGAACCCGAAATCTAACAGCATCCCCTCGCCTCACCTATAAAAATCCCTGAGCACCCTCTGCCGATTCCACCACTCCGTTCGTCCTCTCATTGCTCATAGCCGTCACACTCACCCTCTAAATCTCGGCGGAGCCGAAACCCTCCGCCGACGATTACGTCACCGGTGGTGCACCCGAGCCCCTCTTTTCTTCGTCAACCTAATCCCCAAGCCTGTGCGCATCGTTTTGACATATTGGTTTCCCCTAGGTCGCGCCGGAGTAGCCAAACCGACGACCCGAGCTGGCGGAGTTCACGCAGCTCACCGGAGCTCCGCCGCCTCCCTCCGCCCCGTCCGGTGCACGCCGACGCCCGCCATCACCGCCATCCGGTCGCCCGCGCCACGCCGCACCCCTCCATCTACTTCGCCACCGCTGGAACCCGCCGGAGGCCGCCGCCCCGTCACCGCCCGACGCCAACGCCGTCGCCCTGTACGTCGTCGTCGTCGTCAAGGTGAGCGAACCGCTCGCTCGCTGTTCGTTTTTTCTCTCTCTCTCTAGATCGGTTTAGTTTAGTGTTTTTTAGATCGGTTAATCCGGTTTAGTTAAATCGAACGGTTTTGGTTAAACCGATGGTTTTTTTGTTAGCCACCGCATAGGGTTTTTCTTATTTAGTGGCCGTTCGCCGTCTAGCCTAAGCCGTGAACGCTGCTCAGCCACCCGGAAGCCGCCACGTGGCCAGGGACCTGGTCGCGAATAAAACTTTCACAGTCAAGTCCCTATAAATTTCAGTTTAGCCCCTAAACTTCGGATAACCACAACTTTTTAACCGTTGATCCAAATTCGATGAAACCAAGGCCAAAATGTTCGTCTCGAATAGCTTTATCCAGAAAACCAACTTTGAAAACTTTTGACCAAATTCAAATTTGAACTTTATTCAGATTTGAATTCAAACTTCAATTGGCCATATCTCCTAAACCGTAGCTCCGATTGATGTGATTCTTTTTGCACCGTGTCACCGTTGCCAAACCCTATCACCTGGACCATTGTCACACTAATTTTCACACACTTAGGATCTGTCCATAGTAGTTTTACTCGTATGCCTTGTATGCACTATGCTTCACGTCACAAATTTTGAACCACATGCCTATGTTGTGTTGCACTTAGAATATTTTGTGATAGTTAAGTGTGTTGTATGTTCATTCGGTTTTTCCAAGACTTTTTACTTTGCATGTTCTTCTTGGTTCTCTGAAATGATTGCTTATGTGGATGCAATGTTTGAATTTATAGATTTTCATCGGAGAGTGACGAATAGTTCTATTAAGTAAATTTATGAGAGTGATATAATCTTTATCAACTATTACCAGGCAAGTTCACATTTGACCATTCTTCCAATTACCTATGTTTTGTATTATGCAGTTAGTCCTTTTGTGGTAGGATTGGATGGTAGGATTTTTTTGTTGCCAGATGGCTATGCCGTTACCTAGTAGTTCATTTTGAGGTAGGTCTGATCTATACAACCTTGTCACCACCGTGTAAGTTTATTTCTGCCTTGCAAATGTAGACATGGAATTGGGAAGTGTTCATGGTGAGACATGAGTGACAAAGTAGTAATCAGGACCAAGACTTGTAAATGAACTACCTGGGCAGTATTTGGTTTGAATGGTGGCGAAGTACAGTGGGAGCATGCATGGTTAATCCATGGTGGTGGACCACTAGTGGTCGGCCGCCCAGGCTCAAAGAGATCAATCGTATTCTCATGTCTAGAAGATTCCGTGTGCAGCCACAAGCCAATATGGGCTTTGGCTTAGTTGAGTAGATAGTGTGACCCCTTCCGGGATGGGCTAGCAGATGTAGAATGATGTAGGTGTACCGGCCTATCCGTGGGTTAAGGGGGAACATTTTCGAAAGGCTATGTCTCGGTCATCCTATTCTCAAACGCCAGGCAGTGCGAGAACTTCAAGGGAGGTGATCGAGTCTTGTGGGGAAATGTGCGCAAACCTCTGCAGAGTGTTAAAACCTAATCGATTAGCCGTGTCCCCGGTTACGGACAACTTGAGCATCTAGTAGTGGAAATGCTGGGAGATCTCATCACTCTTAATTAAACAGTTGGGTTTTAAATGAAACCTTGGGAATGGATTGAGTTTGGTTTACCAACTCATCCTATGCTATACTGCAGTAGTAGAATAATATCTTTTATTCTAGGGAGAAACTAGCTTGATGCAAAAACTAAACTTAGAGCTTCCCACCAGCCAAATTGCATGTACAAATAGGTTCATTATTCTTATGATGTGACTTGCCAGTACATTCAATGTACTAACCTACAGGGCTGCAACGTCTTATGTTGCAGGAATTTTCTACGACGAGTAAGAGTTACGTTGTAGGGTTACGGTCTACACTCAACTTGCCGTTGGCGTTGATGGACTCCACACCCTTATGTTTGTTTCCGCTGAGACTTATGAGGTATATATATATATATATCAGTTTTACGTTATTTATACATGTGATTGCACTTTGATATATACATTGATGTACTGTGTGTGCCAGCATACCGATCCAGGGATGGCACAGATACACAGAGGCTTGACCGTTTGAGGTCGGGTCGCTACATAAGGATTATGATTTCTCTGTCGATCCTGAGTTAATTACTTTGGTTGAATCTGATCCTTTTTATGGCTATGAATCTGAATCTGTTGTGGCACATCTTATTAAATTAAATGATATAGCCACCCTATTCACTAATGATGAGAAAACTTGCTATTACTTTATCCTTAAGTTGTTTCTGTTCTCATTAAAGGGTGATGCTAAAACATGGTTTAATTCTCTTGATCCTGGTTGTGTGCGTAGTCCCCAGGATATGATTTATTACTTCTCTGCTAAATATTTCCCCGCTCATAAGAAACAACCTACCTTAAGGGAAATATATAATTTTGTGCAAATTGAAGAAGAGAGTCTCCCACAAGATTGGGGGAGGCTTCTCCAATTACTTAATGCTTTGCCTGATCATCCTCTCAAGAAAAATGAAATACTAGATATCTTTTATAATGGACTAATTGATGCTTCCAGAGACCACCTGGATAGTTGTGCGGGTTGTGTTTTCAGGGAAAGAACTGTTGATCAAGCTGAATTGCTATTGAATAATATGTTGAGTAATGAAAATGATCGAACACTTCCTGAACCAACTCCTAAGCCAACTCCGAAGAAAAGGGGTATTCTATTTCTCAGTCCTGAAGATATGCAAGAGGCAAAGAAATCTATGAAAGGAAAAGGTATTAAAGCTGAAGATGTAGAGAATTTACCACCTATTGAAGAAATACATGGTCTTGATAACCCGACACAGGTAGTAAAGGTAAATTCTCTCTATAGATTTGATGAAGGTGATATCCCTCGTTATAAGACTGCTAGCCAATGCTTAGATGAGTTTGATAATTTTATTGTTAAACAAGAAAACTTCAATGCTTATGTTGGTAGACAATTGAAACGCAATGCTGATATGCTTGAACACTTGAGTGATTATATGTCTAGAATTAAAGGTGAACTTAAACTTATTAGTAAACATGCTTCTATGGTTACCACTCAAGTAGAACAAGTACTTAAAGCTCAGAGTGATTTGCTCGATGAATTAAATAAAAAAAATGATAATGCTGTTAGAGTTATGACTAGAGGGGGTAAAATGACTGAGGAACCTTTGTATCCTGAGGGCCATCCTAAGAGAATTGAGCAAGATTCTCAGAGAACTAATGTTGATGCACCTAGTTCTTCTAAAAGGAAGAAAAAGAAAAATGATAGGACTTTGCATGCTTCTAGTGAACCTGTTGTAGACACACCTGAGAATCCCAATGATATTTCTATTTCTGATGCTGAAACACAATATGGCAATGAACATGAACCTAGTGATAATGTTAATGATGATGTTCATGTTGATGCTCAACCTAGCAATGATAATTTGTAGAGATTGAACCTGCTGTTGATCTTGATAACCCATAATCAAAGAATCAATGTTATGATAAGAGAGACTTTGTTACTAGGAAGCACGATAAAGAAAGTGAACCATGGGTTCAGAAACCCATGCCTTTTCCTCCTAAACCATCCAATAAAAAGGGTGATGAGGATTTTGAGCGCTTTGCTAAAATGATTAGACCTATATTTTTGCGTATGCGTTTGACTGATATGCTTAAAATGAACCCTTATGCTAAGTACATGAAGGATATTGTTACTAATAAAAGAAAGATACCAGAAGCTGAAATTTCCACCATGCTTGCTAATTACACTTTTAAGGGTGTAATACCAAAGAAACTAGGAGATCCCGGAGTACCAGCTATACCATGCTCCATTAAAAGAAACTATGTTAAAACTGCTTTATGTCATCTGGGAGCCGGTGTTAGTGTTATGCCTCTCTCTTTATATCGTAGACTTGATTTGAATAAGTTGACACCTACTGAAATATCTTTGCAAATGGCTGATAAATCAACTGCTATACATGTCGGTATTTGTGAGGATGTGTCTGTTATGGTTGCAAACATTACTATTTTAACAGACTTTGTTATTCTTGATATTCCCGAGGACGATAGTATGTCGATTATCCTTGGTAGACCCTTTTTGAATACTGCAGGGGCTGTTATTGATTGCAACAAAGGCAATGCCACTTTTCATGTTAATGGTAATGAGCATAGGTGCACTTTCTGAGGAAACAACCTCAAGTCCACAATATCGATTCTATTGGAAAAATTCCAACAATCACTATTGGAGGTTTTGAATTTCCTCTTCCTATTGTCAAGAGGAAATATGATATTCTTATTATTGGGGACGTGCATATCCCCGTTGAGGTAACCTAGTCTTATTCGAAATTTCTCCGGTTACATGGGATTCAGAATGAGTTTGTTAACAAGACTTGATCAACCTTGTTAGTGGATTCCTTTTGATGAGCATGAGATGGATGAAGTTAGAAAGCACAACCTTCTGTACCCTCTTTTTACTTTCTGTTATTTAGTTTAAATAAAGTAAAAAATAGTATTTTCTGTCTGTTTTCTGAATTATCCTTGTAATAAAAAATACCCCAAAAATAAAAGTTCTCCAAATGCCCTGAAAATTAAATATGATTTTATTTCCAGAATATTTAAGAATTATTGGCACTGAGAACACATTAGGGGGACCCACCATGTGCCCACGAGGGTGGAGGGCACGCCCTACCCCCCTGGGCGCGCCCCCTGCCTCGTGGACCCCACGTGGGTCCCCTCTACTTATTCTTGCACCCACATACACTTCGTCTTCCTCCAGAAAAAATCACCCACCAGCTCAAACCCGAGTTCTAGCTCATCTTGCTGCCATTTTCGATCTCCTTGCTCAAAGCTCCATTCACAAAACGGCTTTGGGGGATTGTTCTTTGGTATGTGACTCCTCCAATGGTCCAATTAGTTTTTGTTCTAGTGCTTTATTTATTGCAAATTTTTGTTGCTTACGTGACCCTGTTCTTGAGCTTGCTTGTCAAATTTATGTGGTCAAAAGTAGTTTTAATGCATGATATAGCCTCTAGACACTTGTAGGAGTAGTTGCTATCAATTTTGTTGAGTTTGTTTCACTTTTATTTTAAGTTACTAAATTTTTCAGAAATTTTCAAAAAAGGATGAAGAGATTTTTGAGGGGCTCATCGAGCCAAAGTTCGAAGGATAAGCAAAGTGAAGAGATTAAGAAGCCCAAGTATAATCTCCCTCGTACTACGGAGGTTCAGCCATGTGAATGGCCTTGTGATGAGTTCTTGAGAGAAGCCGGGATTTATGAAGATTTTTATTATTTGATTGAGAATGCAGGCCTCACCGACTTCCTCCACGACTAGCGTGAACAGTATCTCTTACTCACCAATATTTTTGTGCAAAATTTTCATTTCCATGCTAGGAGATCGCCACCTTTGGTGGAATTTTATTTATATGATGAGCATAAGGAGATGTCACTTTATGATTTTTTGCCGGGTTTGTAGGATACCCTTTGAGGGCAGCATAGAGGAACCACATCGTAATGATGTGGAGGGATTTATTGATATGATTGCTGTAGGGGAAACGAGGAAAGTTTCCGATGCAAGAATTACTAGCATACATTTTCCTGTCCTATGTTACTTCGCAATATTTGTTAATAGATGCTTAATTGGTCGCGGGAACTGTGAAAACCTTAGTGCCCCTGATATTGTTATTTTGCGCCATGCTTTGTTTCGTGATACCACTTTTACTTTAGGCGCTATTATTGCTAAATGGTTAAATCTGAACCGTACAAAGGGTCCCGTCTTAGGAGGCATCTTCGCCTCGCGCCTTGCTGCACACTTTAACATACCTATTAGGCATTATGAGAAAGAGGAAAAGTTGCTGCCTCATATTTTCCTAGATTATAAGAGCATGGTAGCACATGATTTTGTTGTTAGAATAAGAAGAAGATGCTTAACTATAGACTGATATTTAATAATAATAATCACTTTGAGACTATTACCTTGCCTGCTCCCTCTTTGTTCAACATATTTTCAGGCACATACCTTGTTTTGCCGGAGGCCGTTCAGGCATACGAGAGCCTGACATCAGCTCTAGAGCCGGAGCCACTATCTTATCCTCACCGTCAGTCTGTTTATCAGTGGCATCCAGAGGAGATCACTAACCAGTGGCACCCTAAGGATCCTCCTCAGTACACTGGAGGGGACCACTTTGATCCATGGGCATAGATCAACTTAGGCCAAAATCCTAAGCTTGAGGAGTACGTATTTCTCACCGACATTACATTCACGTTCACACACTCATGCCAGTTGTCGGTGCTCATACTTTTTCATTGTATCATCCATGCTAGTTTAATTTCTTTTAAGCATTCTTCTTGTGTGTTTGAAAAACCTTAAGAAAAACCAAAAAAAATAGTTGTATCTTTTAGCTAGTTTACTTTCCATGCCTGTAGTAGTAGTAATTAAAAACGAAACCCAAAAAGATTTCTCGTTCTTCTTTTGCTTGTTGGGAGCTTTCCCATGTAAATAGTTTTATTTCCTTTCTTTTCCTTGGGGGTCGAGAGGAGAAGACCATGATGAAAATGTTGAGTGGCTCTCATATGCATTATTGTTGATCTAATAAAGAGCCCATATTACCTTGTCTTCTCCCTTGAATTGAATGCTTGCAGATTCCAGCTTAGTCCAATGCACGTGCACTATTATTATTATCCACACTGTTCGGTTGTGCAAGTGAAAGGCAATAATGACGATATATGATGGACTGATTGAGATGAGAGAAGCTGGTATGAACTCGACCTCTCTTGTTTTTGTAAATATGATTAGTCCATCGTTCCTGATTCAGCCTATTATGAATGAAACGTGTTTGCAATGACAATTAGAGATTATAGTTGCTTATGCCATGCTTAATTTGCTAGGAGTTTATAACTGTTTACCTTGCGTGTCAACATGCTATTAAAATGGTTGTGGTGTGGTATGATAGGGTGGTATCTGATACGTCTCTAACATATCTATAATTTTTGATTGTTCCATGCTATTATATTATCAACCTTGGATGTTTTATATGCATTTATATGCTATTTTATATGATTTTTGGGACTAACCTATTAACCTAGAGCCCACTGCCAGTTTCTGTTTTTCCCTTGTTTTAGAGTATCGTAGAAAAGGAAAATCAAACGGAGTCCAATTGACCTGAAACTTCACGGAACTTATTTTTGGACCAGAAAAAGCCCACGGAGTATCGGAGATGGACCAGGAGAGTCCCGGGCTGCCCACGAGGGTGGGGGGCGCGCCCACTCTCCTGGGCGCGCCCCCTGCCTCGTGGACAGCTCGGAGGTCCACTGACATACTTGTTCCTCCCATATATACCCATATACCCTAAAAACTTCGGGGAGCACAATAGATCGGGAGTTCCGCCGCCAGAAACCTCCGTAGCCATCGAAAACCAATCTAGACCCGTTCCGGCACCCTGCCGGAGGGGGGAATCCCTCTCCGGTGGCCATCTTCATCATCCCTGTGCTCTCCATGACGAGGAGGGAGTAGTTCTCCCTCGGGGCTGAGGGTATGTACCAGTAGCTATGTGTTTGATCTCTCTCTCTCTCTCGTGTTCTTGAGGTGGTAGGATCTTGATGTATTGCGAGCTTTGCTATTATAGTTGGATCTTATGATGTTTATCCCCCTCTACTGTCTTGTAATGGATTGAGTTTTCCCTTTGAAGTTATCTTATCGGATTGAGTCTTTAAGGATTTGAGAACACTTGATGTATGTCTTGCGTGGGATACCCGTGGTGACAACGGGGTATTCTATTGATCCACTTGATGTATGTTTTGGTGATCAACTTGCGGGTTCCGTGACCTTGGGAATCTAAGCATAGGGGTTGGAACACGTTTTCGTCTCGACTCTCCGGTAGAAACTTTGGGGCATTCTTTGAAGTACTTTTGTGTTGGTTGAATAGATGAATCTGAGATTGTGTGATGCATATCGTATAATCATACCCACGGATACTTGAGGTGACATTGGAGTATCTAGGTGACATTAGGGTCTTGGTTGATTTGTGTCTTAAGGTGTTATTCTAGTACGAACTCTATGATAGATTAAGCGGAAAGAATAGCTTCATGCTATTTTTGAAGGAAATATGCCCTAGAGGCAATAATAAAGTTATTATTTATTTCCTTATATCATGATAAATGTTTATTATTCATGCTAGAATTGTATTAACCGGAAACATAATACATGTGTGAATACATAGACAAACAGAGTGTCACTAGTATGCCTCTACTTGACTAGCTTGTTGATCAAAGATGGTTATGTTTCCTAACCATAGACATGAGTTGCCATTTGATTAACGTGATCACATCATTAGGAGAATGATGTGATTGACTTGACCCATTCCGTTAGCTTAGCACTTGATCGTTTAGTTTGTTGCTATTGCTTTCTTCATAACTTATACATGTTCCTATGACTATGAGATTATGCAACTCCCATTTACCGGAGGAACACTTTGTGTGCTACCAAACGTCACAACGTAACCGGGTGATTATAAAGGTGCTCTACAGGTGTCTCTGAAGGTACTTGTTGGGTTGGCGTATTTCGAGATTAGGATTTGTCACTCCGATTGTCGGAGAGGTATCTCTGGGCCCTCTCGGTAATGCACATCACTCAAGCCTTGCCAGATTGCAACTAATAAGTTAGCTGCGGGATGATGTATTACGGAACGAGTAAAGAGACTTGCCAGTAACGAGATTGAACTAGGTATTAAGATACCGACGATCGAATCTCGGGCAAGTAACATACCGATGACAAAGGGAACAATGTATGTTGTTATGCGGTCTGACCGATAAAGATCTTCGTAGAATATGTAGGAGCCAATATGAGCATCCAGGTTCCGCTATTGGTTATTGACCGGAGACGTGTCTCGGTCATGTCTACATAGTTCTCGAATCCGTAGGGTCCGCACGCTTAAAGTTCAGTGACGATCGTAATTAGGGTTTTTGTGTTTTGATGTACCGAAGGTTGTTCGGAGTCCCGGATGTGATCACGGACATGACGAGGAGTCTCAAAATGGTCGAGACAAGACGAGGAGTACCGGGGGGTTACCGGAACCCCCCCGAGGGTTATTGGGCCTACATGGGCCATAAGGGAGAAGAGGAGGGCCGGCTAGGGCAGGCCGCGCGCCCCCTCCCCCCTAGTCCGAATAGGACTAGGAAGGGGGGGGGGCGGTGCCCCCTTTCCTCTTTCTCCCTCTCCCCTTCCTTTTCCAACAAGGCAAGAGGGGGGAGTCCTACTCCCGGTGGGAGTAGGACTCCTCCAGGCGCACCCCTAGGGCCGGCCGCACGCCCCCCTCTCCCTCCTTTATATACGGGGGCAAGGGGGCACCCCATGACACACAAGTTGATCTTCGTGATCGTTCCTTAGCCGTGTGCGGTGCCCCCTTCCCCCATATTCCACCTCGGTCATATCGTAGCGGTGCTTAGGCAAAGCCCTGCGTCGGTAGAACATCATCACCGTCATCACACCGTCGTGCTGACGAAACTCTCCCTCAACATTTTGCTGGATCGGAGCTCGAGGGACGTCACCGAGTTGAACGTGTGCAGAACTCGGAGGTGCCGTACGTTCGGTACTTGGATCGGTCGGATCGGGAAGACGTACGACTACTTCCTCTATGTTGTGTCAACGCTTCCGTTGCCGGTCTACGAGGGTACGTAGACAACACTCCCCCTCTCGTTTCTATGCATCACCATGATCTTGCATGTGCGTAGGATTTTTTTGAAATTAGTACGTTCCCCAACAGTGGCATCCGAGCCAGGTTTTATGCGTTGATGTTGTGCGCGAGTAGAACACAAGTGAGTTGTGGGCGATATAAGTCATACTGCTTACCAGCATGTCATACTTTGGTTCGGCGATATTGTTGGATGAAGCGGCCTGGACCGACATTACGCGTACGCTTACGCGAGACTGGTTCTATCGACGCGCTTTGCACACAGGTGGCTGGCGGGTGTCACTTTCTCCAACTTTAGTTGAACCAAGTGTGGCTATGCCCGGTCCTTGCGAAGGTTAAAACATCACCAACTTGACAAACTATCGTTGTGGTTTTGATGCATAGGTAAGAACGGTTCTTGCTAAAGCCCGTAGCAGCCACGTAAAACTTGCAACAATAAAGTAGAGGACGTCTAACTTGCTTTTGAAGGGCATGTTGTGATGTGATATGGTCAAGACATGATGCTAAATTTTATTGTATGAGATGATCATGTTTTGTAACCGAGTTATCGGCAACTGGCAGGAGCCATATGGTTGTCGCTTTATTGTATGAAATGCAATTGTGCTGTAATGCTTTACTTTATCACTAAGCGGTAGCGATAGTCGTGGAAGCATAAGATTGGCGATACGATAACGATTCTACGATGGTGATCAAGGTGTCGCGCCGGTGACGATGGTGATCATGACGGTGATTCGGAGATGGAGATCACAAGCACAAGATGATGATGGCCATATCATATCACTTATATTGATTGCATGTGATGTTTATCTTTTATGCATCTTATCTTGCTTTGATTGACGGTAGCATTATAAGATGACCTCTCACTAAATTTCAAGATAAAAGTGTTCTCCCTGAGTATGCACCGTTGCCAAAGTTCGTCATGCCCAGACACCATGTGATGATCGGGTGTGATAAGCTCTACGTCCATCTACAATGGGTGCAAGCCAGTTTTGCACACGCAGAATACTGAGGTTAAACTTGACGAGCCTAGCATATGCAGATATGGCCTCAGAACACAGACCGAAAGGTTGAGCGTGAATCATATAGTAGATATGATCAACATATTGATGTTCACCATTGAAAGCTACTCCATTTCACGTGATGATCGGTTATGGTTTAGTTGATTTGGATCACGTGATCACTTAGAAGATTAGAGGGTTGTCTTTCTAAGTGGGAGTTCTTAAGTAATATGATTAAATGAACTTAAATTTATCATGAACTTAGTACCTGATAGTATCTTGCTTGTCTATGTTTGTTTGTAGATAGATGGCCCGTGCTGTTGTTCCTTTGAATTTTAATGCGTTCCTTGAGAAAGCAAAGTTGAAAGATGATGGTAGCAATTACACGGACTGGGTCCGTAACTTGAGGATTATCCTCATTGCTGCACAGAAGAATTACGTCCTGGAAGCACCGCTAGGTGCCAGGCCTGCTGCTGGAGCAACACCAGATGTTATGAACGTCTGGCATAGCAAAGCTGATGACTACTCGATAGTTCAGTGTGCCATGCTTTACGACTTAGAATCAGGACTTCAACGACGTTTTGAACGTCATGGAGCATATGAGATGTTCCAGGAGTTGATGTTAATATTTCAAGCAAATGCCCGGATTGAGAGATATGAAGTCTCCAATAAATTCTATAGCTACAAGATGGAGGAGAATAGTTCTGTCAGTGAACATATACTCAAAATTTCTGGGTATCATAATCACTTGACTCAACTGGGGGTTAATCTTCCTGTTGATAGTGTCATTGACAGAGTTCTTCAATCACTGCCACCAATCTACAAGAGCTTCGTGATGAACTATAACATGCAAGGGATGGATAAGAAAATTCCCGAGCTCTTCGCAATGCTAAAGGCTGCGGAGGTAGAAATCAAAAAGGATCATCAAGTGTTGATGGTCAACAAGACTGCCAGTTTCAAGAAAAAGGGCAAAGGGAAGAAGAAGGGGAACTTCAAGAAGAACTGTAAGCAAGTTGCTGCTCAGGAGAAGAAACCCAAATCTGAACCTAAGCCTGAAACTGAGTGCTTCTACTGCAAGCATACTGGACACTGGAAGCGGTACTGCCCCAAGTATTTAGCGGATAAGAAGGATGGCAAAGTGAACAAAGGTATATGTGATATACATGTTATTGATGTGTACCTTACTAGAGCTCGCAGTAGCACCTGGGTATTTTATACTGGTTTTGTTGCTAACATTTGCAACTCGAAACAGGGACTAGGGATTAAGCGAACACTGGCAAAGGACGAGGTGACGATGCACGTGGGAAATGGTTCCAAAGTCGATGTGATCGTGGTCGGCACGCTAGCTCTACATCTACCTTCGGGATTAGTTTTAGACAATAATTGTTATTTGGTGCCAGCGTTGAGCATGAACATTATATATGGATCTTGTTTGATGCGAGACGGTTATTCATTTAAATCAAAGAATAATGGTTGTTCTATTTATATGAGTAATATCTTTTATGGTCATGCACCATTGAAGAGTGGTCTATTTTTGATGAATCTCGATAGTAGTCATACACATATTCATAATGTTGAAACCAACAGACGCAGAGTTGATAATGATAGTGCAACTTATTTGTGGCACTGCCGTTTAGGTCATATCGGTGTAAAGCGCATGAAGAAACTCCATAGTGATGGACTTTTGGAATCACTTGATTATGAATCACTTGGTACTTGCGAACCATGCCTCATGAGCAAGATGACCAAAACGCCGTTCTCCGGTACTATGGAGAGAGCAACAGATTTGTTGGAAATCATACATACAGATGTATGTGGTCCAATGATATTGAGGCTCGTGGCGGATATCGTTATTTTCTCACCTTCACAGATGATTTAAGCAGATATGGGTATATCTACTTAATGAAACATAAGTCTGAAACATTTGAAAAGTTCAAAGAATTTCAGAGTGAAGTTGAAAATCATCGTAACAAGAAAATAAAGTTTCTACGATCTGATCGTGGAGGAGAATATTTGAGTTACGAGTTTGGTCTACATTTGAAACAATGCGGAATAGTTTCGCAACTCACGCCACCCGGAACACCACAGCGTAATGGTGTGTCCGAACGTCGTAATCGTACTTTACTAGACATGGTGCGATCTATGATGTCTCTTATAGATTTACCGCTATCGTTTTGGGGTTATGCTTTAGAGACGGCTACATTCACGTTAAATAGGGCACCATCGAAATCCATCAAGACGACGCCTTATGAACTGTGGTTTGGCAAGAAACCAAAGTTGTCGTTTCTAAAAGTTTGGGGCTGCGATGCTTATGTGAAAAAGCTTCAACCTGATAAGCTCGAACCCAAATCAGAGAAATGTTTCTTCATAGGATACCCAAAGGAAACTGTTGGGTACACCTTCTATCACATATCTGAAGGCAAGACTTTCGTTGCTAAGAATGGATCCTTTCTAGAGAAGGAGTTTCTCTCGAAAGAAGTGAGTGGGAGAAAAGTAGAACTTGATGAGGTAACTGTACCTGCTCCCTTATTGGAAAGTAGTAAATCACAGAAACCGGTTTCTGTGACACCTACACCAATTAGTGAGGAAGCTAATGATAATGATCATGAAACTTCAGATCAAGTTAGTAACGAACCTCGTAGATCAACCAGAGTAAGATCCGCACCAGAGTGGTACGGTAATCCTGTTCTGGAAGTCATGCTACTAGATCATGATGAACCTACGAACTATGAAGAAGCGATGGTGAGCCTAGATTCCACAAAATGGCTAGAAGCCATGAAATCTGAGATGGGATCCATGTATGAGAACAAAGTGTGGACTTTGGTTGACTTGCCCGTTGATTGGCAAGCAATTGAGAATAAATGGATCTTCAAGAAGAAGACCGACGCTGATGGTAATGTTACTGTCTACAAAGCTCGACTTGTGGCGAAAGGTTTTCGACAAGTTCAAGGGATTGACTATGATGAGACCTTCTCACCTGTAGCGATGCTTAAGTCTGTCTGAATCATGTTAGCAATTGCCGCATTTTATGATTATGAAATTTGGCAAATGGATGTCAAAACTACATTCCTGAATGGATTTCTGGAAGAAGAGTTGTATATGATGCAACCAGAAGGTTTTGTCGATCCAAAGGCAGCTAACAAAGTGTGCAAGCTCCAGCGATCCATTTATGGACTGGTGCAAGCCTCTCGGAGTTGGAATAAACGCTTTGATAGTGTGATCAAAGCATTTGGTTTTGTACAAACTTTTCGAGAAGCCTGTATTTACAAGAAAGTGAGTGGGAGCTCTGTAGCATTTCTGATATTATATGTGGATGACATATTATTGATTGGAAATGATATAGAATTTCTGGATAGCATAAAGGGATACTTGAATAAGAGTTTTTCAATGAAAGACCTCGGTGAAGCTGCTTACATATTGGGCATTAAGATCTATAGAGATAGATCAAGATGCTCAATTGGACTTTCACAAAGCACGTACCTTGACAAAGTTTTGAAGAAGTTCAAAATGGATCAAGCAAAGAAAGGGTTCTTGCCTGTGTTACAAGGTGTGAAGTTGAGTAAGACTCAATGTCCGACCACCGCAGAAGATAGAGAGAAAATGAAAGATGTTCCCTATGCTTCAGCCATAGGCTCTATCATGTATGCAATGCTGTGTGCCAGACCTGATGTGTGCCTTGCTATAAGTCTAGCAGGGAGGTACCAAAGTAATCTAGGAGTGGATCACTGGACAACGGTCAAGAACATCCTGAAATACCTGAAAAGGACTAAGGATATGTTTCTCGTATATGGAGGTGACAAAGAGCTCATCGTAAATGGTTACGTTGATGCAAGCTTTGACACTGATCCGGACGATTCTAAATCACAAACCGGATACGTGTTTATACTGAACGGTGGAGCTGTCAGTTGATGCAGTTCTAAACAAAGCGTCGTGGCGGGATCTACATGTGAAGCGGAATACATAGCTGCTTCGGAAGCAGCAAATGAAGGAGTCTGGATGAAGGAGTTCATATCCGATCTAGGTGTCATACCTGATGCATCATGTCCAATGAAAATCTTTTGTGACAATACTGGTGCAATTGCCTTGGCGAAGGAATCCAGATTTCACAAGAGAACCAAGCACATCAATAGACGCTTCAATTCCATTCGGGATTTAGTCCAAGTGGGAGACATAGAAATTTGCAAGATACATACGGATCTGAATGTTGCAGACCCGCTGACTAAGCCTCTTCCACGAGCAAAACATGATCAACACCAAGGCTCCATGGGTGTTAGAATCATTACCGTGTAATCTAGATTATTGACTCTAGTGCAAGTGGGAGACTGAAGGAAATATGCCCTAGAGTCAATAATAAAGTTATTATTTATTTCCTTATATCATGATAAATGTTTATTATTCATGCTAGAATTGTATTAACCGGAAACATAATACATGTGTGAATACATAGACAAACAGAGTGTCACTAGTATGCCTCTACTTGACTAGCTCGTTGATCAAAGATGGTTATGTTTCCTAACCATAGACATGAGTTGTCATTTGATTAACGGGATCACATCATTAGGAGAATGATGTGATTGACTTGACCCATTCCGTTAGCTTAGCACTTGATCTTTTAGTTTGTTGCTATTGCTTTCTTCATAACTTATACATGTTCCTATGACTATGAGATTATGCAACCCCCGTTTACCGGAGGAACACTTTGTGTGCTACCGAACGTCACAAGGTAACTGGGTGATTATAAAGGTGCTCTACAGGTGTCTCTGAAGGTACTTGTTGGGTTGGCGTATTTCGAGATTAGGATTTGTCACTCCGATTGTCGGAGAGGTATCTCTGGGCCCTCTCGGTAATGCACATCACTCAAGACTTGCAAGCATTGCAACTAATAAGTTAGTTGCGGGATGATGTATTACGGAACGAGTAAAGAGACTTGCCAGTAACGATATTGAACTAGGTATTAAGATACCGACAATCGAATCTCGGGCAAGTAACATACCGATGACAAAGGGAACAATGTATGTTGTTATGCGGTCTTACCGATAAAGATCTTCGTAGAATATGTGGGAGCCAATATGAGCATCCAGGTTCCGCTATTGGTTATTGACCGGAGACGTGTCTGTGACGCCCGGATAATCATGCTACAATAATCTCACGTTAATGGTGACACGTCACCTCTGTCACTGTAGTTAATCTCGGGTTAATTCGAAACCGATTCAAATTTAAATCCTAACCAAGTCAAACGACAAAAGCTTTCAAAATATTAAACAAAAATGTTCGGACGGTGCCATATTTTGCTTAAGTAAATATGGTGTAATAAACACATTTTTATAAAATGCCTAGATAATTTAAAATGATTTAAAACAGAAAAGAAAATAAATAAAAAGAACAGAGAAAAAAACAGAAAACAAACACAACAAAAAAAAGAACCCCCTCCCCCTGGGCCGAATGGCCCAGCTAGCCATCAGGCCAAAAGGCCCAACCGGCCCCCCCCCCCCCCCCCTATCCATGGACCCCGAAACCCTAGCCACTACCCGTCGCCCCACTCCCCCACTTTCCCCCCCATGCCGCTCTCCCCTTGCCCGATCGGATCGGGGCAGCGCCCCGCTGGCCACCTCACCCGAGCCGCCTCGCCGTACCTTCCCCTCCTCGATGGCCGTCCTCGACGCCTTCTCCCTGACGCGCCCCAGCACTCGCCGCCCCCGACCTGAGCGCCATTGTCGATCATCGCCCGACGCCGCGCTCCTTCGACCTCGCCTCGCCTCGCCATCCACCCCGCACGTCGTCACCGACCGCCGCCGAGCCCCGCTGCCCTGACCCTACGCCCACCGTGAGCATGAGCCTCCCCCCTCTCCTTCCCTCTCCCGCATGCCGCGCCCAGGTGCGCCCCCATGCCAGCGCCGATCCACCGCACGATGGCCGCGCCCGGCTACGCCCCACACCGCCTTCGCCTCACCCCCATGGCCGCTGTGCCCTGCCTCGCGCGACCCGCTGCTGCGCCGTTCGCCTTGCCCCGCTCCTGCACCCCCCTGCACCGGCGACGCCGCCATGTCCGCGGCCAGCTCCGACCGCCCCACTCTCCTCCTCTCGCGCGAGGCCTTGCCGCGCTGAACGCCCGTCACCGCCCTCCCGTGGCGCCGCCCTTCGTTTCCTTGGCCGGTGTCGTGGGCGCCGGCGGCCACGCCGGCAGCCTTGCCACGCTCGTGGCTTGCCCCCTGCCTGTCGATCTGGGCGCTCGCCCAGTCGGGCGCCGATGCCCAGCGCCCGCACCCACGGCAACCGCACGCCCGTTAGCCCCCAGGGCCCTATGACAAAGGGGGCCCGCCCGAGAACGTTAAAAAAAGTATATAAAAATAAATAAAACAATAATTAAAATAAAAATAAATTTAATTAATTAATTAATTAACTAAATTAATTAAGTTAATTAACCTTAATTAATTAATCTAATTAACCTGTTAGCTTAATTAAACAGTAATTAGTTTAACTAAACCCTAATTAACCTAACAGAGTATGACAGGTGGGTCCCACTGGACCCACGCGTCAGTTTGACCCAGTCCACTCAGTTGACTGCTGACGTCAGCATGACATCATGCTGTTGTCATTAATTCATTTTTGAATTAATTTAAATAATTAATTAAATACCAGAAATTAATAAAATCTTCAGAAAATCATATCTTTTAATCCGTAACTCGGATTAAAATACTTTCTACATGAAAGTTGCTCAGAACGACGAGACGAACCCGGATACGCAGCCAGTTCGTCCGCCACGCATCCCTAACCTATCAAACTCGCAACTTTCCCCCTCCGGTTCACCGGTCCGAAAACGCGAAACACCGGGGATACTTTCCCGGATGTCATCCCCCTTCACCGGTATCACCTACTACCGCGTTAGGGCACCTCTAACGCCGTTACTTGTCATGTCATGCATCACTAAGCATATGCTTGCATTATATTTATTGTTTCTTCCCCCTCTTCTCTCGCTAGACACCGAGATCGACGCCGCTGCTACCCAGTACGATTACGGTGTTGACGACCCCTCTCTCTTGCCAGAGCAACCAGGCAAGCCCCCCCCCTTTGATCACCAGATATCGCCTACTCTTCTCTATACTGCTTGCATTAATGTAGTGTAGCATGTTACTACTTTCCGTTATTCCTATCCTGATGCATAGCCTATCCTTGCTACTACTGTTGTTACCATTACCTGCAAACCTACTGCTTAGTATAGGATGCTAGTATTCCATCAGTGGCCCTACACTCTTGTCCGTCTGCCATGCTATACTACTGGGCTGTGATCACTTCGGGAGGTGATCACGGGCATATACTATATACTTTACACAGTTACATTACCTGTGGTACTGTTCGGAGATGGGGGCTGAAGGGGCAGGTGGCTCCATCCCGGTAGAGGTGGGCCTGGGTTCCCGACGGCCCCCGACTGTTACTTTGTGGTGGAGCGACAGGGCAGGTTGAGACCACCTAGGAGAGAGGTGGGCCTGGCCCTGGTCGGCGTTCGCGGATACTTAACACGCTTAACGAGATCTGTGGTTTTGATCTGAGTCTGGCCATTTGGTCTATACGCACTAACCATCTACGCGGGAGTAGTTATGGGTATCCCGGCGTCGTGGTATCAGCCGAAGCCTTCGTGACGTCAGCGACTGAGCGGCGCGCGCCGGGTTGGAACGTCAGCCTGCTCTTGTATTAAGGGGGCTAGTTCTGCTCCCGGCCGCGTTCGCAATGTGCAGGTGTGCTAAGGGCGATGGGCCCAGACCCCTGGGCGCTTAGGTTTAGACCGGCGTGCTGACCTCTCTGTTGGTCTAGGTGGGGCTGCGACGTGTTGATCTTTCGAGGCCGGGCATGACCCAGGAAAGTGTGTCCGGCCAAATGGGATCAAGCGTGTTGGGGAATGTGGTGCACCCCTGCAGGGAAGTTAATCTATTCGAATAGCCGTGATCTTCGGTAACAGGACGACTTGGAGTTGTACCTTGACCTTATGACAACTAGAACCGGATACTTAATAAAACACACCCTTCCAAGTGCCAGATACAACCGGTGATCGCTCTCTCACAGGGCGACGAGGGGAGGATCATCGGTTAGGATTATGCTATGCGATGCTACTTGGAGGACTTCAGTCTACTCTCTTCTAGATGCTACAAGATGGAGGTGGCCAGAAGCGTAGTCTTCGACAGGATTAGCTATCCCCCCTCTTATTCTGGCTTTCTGCAGTTCAGTCCACCGATATGGCCCTTTACACATTTACCCATGCATATGTAGTGTAGCTCCTTGCTTGCGAGTACTTTGGATGAGTACTCACGGTTGCTTTCTCCCTCTTTTCCCCCTATCCCTTCTACCTGGTTGTCGCAACCAGATGTTGGAGCCCAGGAGCCAGACGCCACCTTCGACGATGACTCCTACTACACCGGAGGTGCCTACTACTACGTGCTGCCCGCTGACGACGACCAGGAGTAGTTTAGGAGGATCCCAGGCAGGAGGCCTGCGCCTCTTTCGATCTGTATCCCAGTTTGTGCTAGCCTTCTTAAGGCAAACTTGTTTAACTTATGTATGTACTCAGATATTGTTGCTTCCGCTGACTCGTCTATGATCGAGCTCTTGTATTCGAGCCCTCGAGTCCCCTGGCTTGTAATATGATGCTTGTATGACTTATTTTATTTGTAGAGTTGTGTTGTGATATCTTTCCGTGAGTCCCTGATCTTGATCGTACACGTTTGCGTGTATGATTAGTGTATGATTAAAACGGGGGCGTCACAAGTTGGTATCAGAGCCGACTGCCTGTAGGAATCCCCTTCCACACTCCTTGGCCGAAGTTGAGTCTAGACATTGCAAAAATTTTACTAACTTGGCTGTGTGTCTTACGGGCACACGTCGCCATCGGGTGGTAGTAGGATCTTTTACTCCTTGACCTATACTCTGGGACTCTGACATCTCTTCTATTCGGGTTAAATGATTTTGCTAAAATCTAACTCTAGGTTCTCGTTACCACTTCCTGCCGGAGACCCCTTTAATACGGATGATCGACTGCTTCAACGGAAGATTCTGACAATACGCTCGGATGTTCCCTCGATACTTTGTGCCATCCCTCTTGCAATTCCCCTTCCATCGTAAACCCTTAAGGATAACTACTTACAGTTGTTATTCTTACATTCATCCCCAGTTGGTCTTGTTATTACAAGATACCCCGAAACACTCGCCGTTGTTTCGATAATCCTTTGAGCTTACTGCCTTGCAGTTCTTGACACATGAATATCCCTACGGATAATTCTCGCACTTATCAAGTATCTGCTCATCCCCCAGTTGTTCATGTGTTTCACAATGGTCATCGACATACTATTCGATCCTCCAAAAATCCTTAGTAGCTTATTGCTGTGCAAATACTTGTCTGCTTGCATTATGGCTGCGTTCCAAATGTCTAGCAATATTCATTAGTATCCCTTGTCATCATCATTTTCAGCCTTTAATTTGATGTGAGGTGAATGCTCGCAATCCTTAGTCGAAATCCTAGAATTCATCCTTCCGGATCAGACGTCATTTTAAACATGAACTGGTTCTCGACCAACCGAATTGCCGTCGGTTGTACCCCTAAGTCTACTCAACTTATCCATCCTTAATCAGAGCGTTTGCTTCTGATCCCTTGATTTAGAAATCACAATTCCTTTGCATTTGAGATTTGAATTAATTAGTCAATGGTTTCTATAATCGGATACCTTGCATTCCTTTTCCCTTCTGATTGAGTATCGATACTCACATCAGGTTCCTTGTGGTCCGCGAGACCATTTGCTTGGTTATTATCCAACAATGTCCTTCACAACCAAAATTCTTGTGAGTTGTTTACCTGATACATAATGCCCTTGGTAAATTGTATCATCTGCTTGGCCAACCATGCTCTGCTTTCGAGCTGGTCGTATTTACTATTGAAGCTTGTGGTATATGTTTCCACGATACCCTGACGGGTTGAACCTATGCCTTCCTTTATATGTGTGAACTCGGAAGTTTTCACGAGTCATACTCATCTGGTATTTCACCAGATAAAACTTTCAGCATAATGCCTTTATCAAAGCGAAAAGTGAATGGAAGGTTATACATTGAAGAAGTGGGAGTCGACCTTGAACTTTGTGTTCATGCCCATGGACACGATGTGGATCTTATCATTAAAGCTTCTCTTAAGTTAATTATTCCTGGGTATAAGTTCTTATATCTGGGATCTGGCCTTTTTCAATCGTGGTTCCGACCATGTTCTCCTTTAAATAACATTTCTCGTGCAAGTTTAAGCGCTTGTCTTCTACGGGGTAATACCCCAGTCCAACCTCTACTTTGATTTGTCGTCGAGTATTACCCCCCTGGTATCCCAAGACTATCACGGAACTGCATAACTTCTTATGGGTTCTTCAACCAAGTGTAATAAGGATCAATAGAGTGGTCATGTATTCAATAGAGTGAAAGCATAGTGACAAACAGCTTCAGTGTAATAAGGATCAAGTAGGAGGAAGTTATGAAGCCAAACAGATCATGCATTCACGTTGTGAAGACAAATGATAAAGCAAGCACACAATGACTTCACAATGAGTAACAGCAAGAGAAGGAAGTGAAGATGAAACCAGTGACTCGTTGAAGACAATGATATGTTGGACCAGTTCCAGTTGCTGTGACAACTGTACGTCTGGTTGGAGCGGCTAGGTATTTAAACCTTAGACACACAGTCCCGGACACCCAGTCCTGAACACACAGTTCAGGACACCAAGTCCTCACCGTAATCTCCTTGAGCTAAGGTCACTTAGTCCTCGCCCAATCACTCTGGTAAGTCTTCAAGGTAGACTCCCAAACCTTCACAGACTTCGTTCACTGGCAATCCACAATGTCTCTTGGATGCTCTGAACGCGACGCCTAACCGTCTGGAGGATTCATAGTCCTCAAGTGTAATAAGTCTTCAGATCACACAGACAAGAAGACTTAAGTGATGCCCAATTTACTCTGGCTCTGGGTGGTTAGGGCTTTTCTCCTCACTAGGAATTTTCTCTCAAATGCTTCGAGGTGGGTTGCTCTCAAACGACAAAAGCCGTGCACTGAAATCTGAGCAGCCAACTATTTATGGTTGTGGGGGTGGGCTATTTATAGCCACTTGGCAACCCGACCTGATTTGTCCGAAATGACCCTGGGTCACTAAGGAACTGACACGTGTCTCAACGGTCAGATTTCGAACTCTCATGGCAACTTTACTTGGGCTACAAGCAAAGCTGACTTGTCCGGCTCTGGACAAGATTTGCTCTCATTGTCTTCACTCGAAGACATAGGTTTTTGATTTAGGCATCACTTAAGTCATTCTGACTTGTTCTCCTGGACCCCACTTAACAGTACGGTGGTTCCTATGACTCAACAAAAATAAAAAGAACTACGAAATATCTAAGTCTTCGAGTTCCATAGGCTTCATAACGTGTCTTCTGTTGTCATAGTCTTCAATGTGAATATCTTCATATACCACCTTTGACTTCAATGTCTTCATTCATTTTTAGGGGTCATCTCTGGTAGTAAACCGAATCAATGAGGGACTTCTACCTGTGTTTTCCTGCAATTCTCACAAACACATTAGTCCCTCAACTAGGTTTGTCGTCAATACTCCAAAACCAACTAGGGGTGGCACTAGATGCACTTACAATCTCCCCCTTTTTGGTGATTGATGACAAACTAGTTGAAGTTTTCAACGGGGAATATAAAGTGTGAAGTCTGTAAAGGAATTGTCATCATAAGTTGCAAGTGCTCCCCCTGAAGATGTGCATATAAGTTAATTTGCTTTTGGAATGCAAATGCACATGGCAGGTTGTACTTGTGGAGATCAGCTTCAGCTTATGATGACAATCTACTGTGCATGTGAAAGTATATGAAGATAATAACATGCATAATGGAAAATGGACGTCTGCAGAATGAGATGAGTGCGGAATTTATCGTCACACATGCGGAATTTATCTTCGCAAAAGGAGTGGTAAAACAAGTAGGAGACGACCATCGAGTTTTAGTGTTTACAACTCAAAAGAACCAAATGAAGCAAAACAAGAGTTGCAAACACGAAGCAAGTATAACAAAACAAGGCACCCGCCCATATTGACCGGCTTGAAGACTATAAACATCATATGCTTCTCCCCCTTTTGTCAGGAATGACCAAAAAGGTTTGAAGACATAGAGTTTTCTACGCGTTCCCAGGCGCAGCAGGGTCGGTGGAGTTGTTTGGCGGTGCTGAGCTTTGAGGTGCTGAAGCGGGTGGTGGTGAAGTAGCATCATCATCGTCATCAATGATCCTCGCAGTGACGGTGGCAGCAGATGAGGAATACTCAGAGTCTTCAAGTGACGGTGTATTGCGCATCACAGCCCTCCTAGGAGGTGTGGTGTCAAATTTGAAGCGCTCTGTGAAGCCATCCTCTTCAAGTTCAGCTTCAGTGCAGATCATTGAGAGCCCTTTCCACGTACGACAGCAAGTCTCATGCGTAACGAAGGCATTCTTGGTGGCCAGGTTTCAAAGACGATTGACATCCACCAAGAGGCTCTTCATCTGACGTTTCAGCCAGTCGTGATGCCTATCTTGCTTTTGGTGAAGGGCCACAAGAAGCTCTCGGTCAGTGAGGACACGAGCACGCTTCTTGGGTCTTGGAGCATTTGTGCTATCTGTGGCTTCAGTTGATGCTGGTGCACGTGTAGTGCCAGCCATAGGATAGACCCTGGACATGGCTTCAATACCTTCAACATTCTGCGTGAAGCTCTGGTGTTCGGCATTCTGAAGACTTATTGGTTGCTTGGCAGGCTCAGGGTATATTGCTTCAGCAGAGATATCCACATCTGGCAGGAAGATGCGATGGTTTCAGGCTGAGGGCTGATACGAAATTGTAGAGTGCAGTTTGATCAGCCTGATCACCCAAGGGGCATAGATTTTTAGACCAAATAAGTCCGAGCCTGACGCAGCAAGTTGTCATATAAAAAGATCCTGTGCATTGAAGCATTTGCCATGCATGATATAGAATATGAGAGTCTTCATTGCACCCTCAATCTTGGCATGTGGAGAGTGTCCCTTAATGGGCCAGAGAGTCTGCCGGATAATATGTATATGGTCCGGGGCAGGTACTCTAGGTCTTCAATGAAGAACTCAGTTGGATAGGGTGCATCTTGAGGCAATGGCTTCATCATTGAGAGCATCTGACTCATATTGGGTTCAGGTCTCTGAAATATGCTCTCAATAGCTTCAGAATGAAGTTGACACCCTTCCTCGAAGAATTCTCCTGGAGTGGGCAGGCCAGTGAGCTCAATGATATTGAATGCATTGGCTTCATGATGGACATTTCCGGTCATCCACTCCAGGATCCAAGTCTTAGGATCTCTGTTGTAGCCTTTGATATGGAGAGTGGCATAAAACTGAAGCAGAAGCTCTTCGTTCCAGTGCTCTTCATCAGTCATGAACGGCAGCAGACCCACTTGCCTGAAGCAGTCCAAAGCTTCCTCAAGACATGGCAGACCAGCAATAGCTTCAACCTCAAGGCGCTTGTGTGGGAAGATGCAACCTTGGTTGTATAAGATGCAAGAATAATAGCTGCGCTGTGAATAGCTCCAGAACCTGTCTGATACAATCCTTTCCCTTGAATAGGGGTTCTTGGAGCTATCGAAAAATGTGTTGTCTGCCTTGAAGCTGTTTACATCAAAGGAGCCAGGTGCTGATGCGGGACCTGGGAACCTTGGAAGCCTTGCGACTGGCTTCTGGACATGAGGCCTGTGCTCTATGTGATAGTCAAATTGTGGACCTGCAGCAGACTCAGGAACTGAAGTGTCTGGCTCAGTGGCTTCACTGTCCGCTGGAGCATTTGGTGGGGTGGGCTCCACATTGGCTTCAGTGTTAGTAGTTTGAGGGACATCTTCAGGCACGTTCTCTTGGGGAACTACATCTTGATGGAGCGAGGGAGTGAGTTCTGGAGGTGCTTCTTGATTGTCTTCGGCTGATGCAGCCGGAATTTCTGCAGACTGGACTTGAGGCCGTGGACCTTTGCGAAGCCTACGGAACACAGACGACGCTTGTGGTGTCGGAGTGGGCTGGGCCTGAATGTCTTCTTCCTCCTGAGGGCGATCCGCCCATGACTCATCTTGTGCCATTGGCGTCAGAGGACGACCAATGCTGATGGGTTCGCTTGTTTCAAGCTGAGGAAGGGCTGCATTACCTTGTACATTGTCCTGATGACCAATGTCTTCAGCAGCTAGTGGGTCGGCTGCTGGAATATCTTCAGCGTCAGGTGCCTCTGTGGGAGCAGGCTCATGAACTGTTAGTCTTCTTTCTGCATTGGGGTGAATGACAGAAAGGGGTTCAACCATCAAGGGCTCTGTGGGAGCAGCCCTAGATTTCTTAGTCTTGCGCTTCTTTTTACTGGGGGCAGAAGGAGAGGCTTCAGAGCTCTTCCTTTTTTTGGCTTCAGCTTCTGCAGCTCTTGTCTTCTTTAGCTCTGAAGCTGTTGACTGGCTCTTTGGCTTTGAGCCAGTCGTGGCGGTTGGGAAGACAATGGAAGTGGCTGCTTGTCTTGATGCCTCTGGTTCACTCACAGCAGGCTGCTTCTTCTTCTTTGCGGCCATCTTGGGGTCGATGCCTGGACGCCCAAGTGCCTTGCACTTTTCAGCCTCGTTGTAGGCTTGAACACATTTGTCAGCCAATGACTTCACCCTTTCACGCGAGCCTTGAGCTTCAGCATGCTTCTTCAGAAAGTTTTCTTTGAGATCATGCAGCATGATTTTGAAGCTTCTCACTTCCTGCATGCTGAGACTGGCCATGTGCTTCTTGAACTGAGCTTTTTCGTGATCAATTTTCTACTTCAGCTCAACAATGCGCTGAGCAATGGCCAGTTCTGAAGCAATTGCGCCTTGGAAGGCGACGCTGAGTCCAACAGGCAGCTGCAGATCATTGAAGCTTATATCTGGTGTGTCAAACCATTCATCGATGAAGCTGTGGATGATGGCGACATCAAAGAGAGGCAGATTGTTGAAGATTTCCGCTTCCTCCTTGCTTTTGATGAGCTGTTCTAGTGCGTCATCGCCCAGATCTTCATCGCTTGATAGATCAATGGCTTCACTGCGCAGAATGGCAGCAGTAGTGAGCTCTTTGCCTGTGTGTTGCTGGGGCTCCTTATCCTTCAGGGGCTTGGAGATGCGGGATACATCTTCAGACTGCACACTGACTTCAGGAGGTGCAGTTTTCAATGGCTTCGCCCTTGAGATTTTTGAGGCAGGGGCCGGCTTCGAAGCTTTTGGTTTCTTTGTCTGCTTTGGCTTCGGCACAGCAGGAGCTTCATCAGACTCAGAATCAGCTGGAGGGTCATTCACAGCAGTCCCTTGGACTAAGATGTGGGTGATCAGGCCCTCAAGATTGGCAAACGGATCGATGATATTGGGTTCCGCGTCGCGTGTGCCATCTGCCCTTGGTGAGGAGGGACCAGGATTGAAGTCAAGCCCAAATTTCTTCTTGTTTAGCTTCGCAGACTGTTGAGCAAACTGAAAGTTGCGTTTGAAGAGATTGTCGTCACGACACCAGAGAAGTGACGACGGATGTGCATCATCAGGCTGTGGTCCTCGGACCATGCATGGGTAGAAGCCTTGAGCAATGGCTTCATCTCTGGTTCTGGGTACAAGGTTCTTGTATAAGATATCCCCCCATGGACTCTTGATTGCATTCTTTTCAGCATACTCCTGGGTGACGAAGCGGTATTTGAACCACTGTTCTGCCCAATAGCGTCGAATCCATTGGATTCAGGTTTTGCGCTGCCCATAGCTCTCTTCTGGATCTGTTTTGTACATTTCTGCCAAGTCTTCAGGCAGATCCTTGGAAGTTCCCTCACGTCTCTGTCTGTCCCCCTTTCTTGCTGCTGCAACTGAAGCCATAAACTTTAACTTGAAAGGCTTCAAAACTTTCAAAGGCTTCAAAGGCTTTCTTTTTCTGGACAAACAGGAACTGGCTTCAGGAGAGTTTATGTGATGCTTTAGGAATTCTGCAAATGAATGCAGACTATGAGAACCGAAGGATTCTCCCACGGACATGTACCTGTGACAGCATTAAGGTGCGAGGGAAGGGGAAGAGGTCATATGCATTCTCAGAAGGTTTTGAAGATTAATCAGTTTAGAAGACATTGACCTCATTGTGCGAAGACATTCACTTATAGACAAGAAGTTGGTTCCAGATTTGTACGAACCCATAGATCAGCACAAGTGAGGAATCTAACTACTTTATGAAGCACAAGTGAACATACTAGGCATGTTATGAGATGCAGCGAGAGATCTAACTGGTGTGAAGAGAAACTTCTTATGGTTGAAAGTGACAGAACCAAGAGATCAAAAGAGGCTGTAAAAAGAAGTTTTATTTACCACACTGGAACTGCTAGACGGAAGGAAGTTGATGCCGAGCAGTTCAGTCCTCCGTGCCCTAACTTGGCGACGGAAAACACCTACGGCGACGGCGGAGAGGACGATGTCCGCGGTCGGCGTGAGGACGGCGTTGGAGAGGTTGCGGCAGCGAAGCGCGTCGTCTCCGGCGTCGTCGAGTGCTAGTGGTGGCGCTAGGGTTCGTGCGAGGATGGAAGAAGGAGATAATGACTGCGGTAAGTGTGAATTTATAGACTCAGAGGCGGCACTGTGCTATTACGCAGATGCCCCTGGCGGTTCGCATTTGAGGCACGCGTGGCCAGTTAGCGGAAGTTTGGGGTTTGTTCCACTTCCCACGCACGCCTAAATTGTCAGGCGGTCGTTCCTGCTTCTCCGGATCTTATGTGGAGGAATGAGCATTAAAAACGGACTTTTATGGTTGTCTCTATGTCTTCAGTTGACAAGGACACAGTGAAGACATTCGACAGTTTCAACAGAATGCATATGACTTGGAGAGATAGAGTTTGAGATAGAAAGCATAGAGTGGTTAGGGTCCGATCACATTCACTTAGTTCAAAAGATTCAACCAAGAAGACATAGCTATAAGTGAATGCTGTAGAGGACAGAACACTTAGAGCATATATATATATATATATATATATAATCATCGTAGTGAAGATAATCATGAAGACATGTTAAGTTCGAAGCCAAACCAATGTGAAGATATTGCAAGGTAACGCCATGAGTTAAACACTTCAAAATGGAACGTTTGGTGGTGGCGTTACCCACCGTATAGGAAGTATTAGACCCAGACACGGTGCACAATTATTGTGGCGCTCCGAAGCCAAATTCCACATTAATGTATTCACACTTAGAATGTATGTCTTCATTGATTGAAGATATACTTTACTTTGTGCATTGCACATCTAAGTCATCAATATGCATAAGTGTTAGGTTGTGTGCCTGATCACAGGACATTTGAGGATTCCAAGATATTTAGCTCACACCATAACTTGCAAAACCTCTTCTCATCCAAGGGCTTGGTGAAGATATCTGCCAATTGCTCTTCAGTGTTGACGTGTATGATATCAATGTCTTCCTTCACAACATGATCTCTGAGAAAGTGATGGCGAATTTCAATGTGCTTTGTCTTCGAGTGCTGAACTGGGTTGTTGGCAATCTTGATGGCGCTTTCATTGTCGCAGTACAATGGCACTTGCTTCAGATGAATGCCATAATCCTTGAGTGTTTGCTTCATCCACAGAAGCTGAGCGCAGCAAGATCCAGCAGCAATGTATTCAGATTCAGCAGTGGAGAGAGATACACAGTTCTGCTTCTTTGAAGACCAACATACAAGTGATCGTCCTAGAAAGTGACATGTGCCTGATGTAGACTTGCGATCAACTTTGTCACCAGCATAATCAGCATCCGAAAATCCAACCAAATCAAACTCTGAGCCCTTTGGATACCATAATCCTAGAGTTGGGGTGTGAGCCAAATATCGAAGAATTCGCTTCACAGCTAAGTGATGCGACTCCTTTGGTGCCGCTTGAAATCGAGCACACATGCAAACACTAAGCATGATATCTGGCCTAGATGCACATAAATAAAGCAAAGACCCAATCATGGAGCGGTATACCTTTTGATCGAACTCTTTACCATTGTCGTCAGGACCTAGATGATGTTTGGCTGGCATTGGTGTTGTGAAGCCTTTGCAGTCTTGCATACCGAACTTCTTTAGGCAATCTTTGAGATACTTCTCTTGAGATATGAAGATGCCATTGCGCTGTTGTCGGATTTGAAGACCAAGAAAGAACTTCAGCTCCCCCATCATGGACATCTGATATTGCTCTTGCATCATATATCCAAAATCTTCACTGTACTTCCGATTGGTGTAGCCGAAGATAATGTCATCCACATATATTTGGCATACAAACAGTTCACCATCGTATGTCTTCGTGAAAAGAGTGGGATCCAGGGAACCAGGTATGAAGCCTTTGCTCTTCAGAAAGTACTTGAGTGCATCATACCAGGCCCTAGGGGCTTGTTTGAGGCCATACAATGCCTTGTTGAGCTTGTATACCATATCAGGATGTTTTGGATTTTCAAAACCAGGTGGTTGTGCAACATACACTTCTTCTTCAATCTTGCCATTGAGAAAGGCACTTTTCACATCCATTTGATATAGAAATATGTTATGATGATTTGCATAGGCCAGCAGTATGCGTATGGCTTCAAGCCTAGCCACAGGAGCAAAAGTTTCATCGAAGTCAATGCCCTCTACTTGAGTATATCCTTGAGCAACGAGACGAGCTTTGTTTCTGACAACTTGACCATGCTCATCTTGCTTGTTGCGGTATATCCATTTGGTGCCTATTATGTTGTGCTTCCGTGGATCGGGACGCTTAACCAGTTCCCATACATTATTCAGCTCAAACTGTTGAAGCTCTTCTTGCATAGCTTGAATCCATTCAGGTTCCATGAAGGCTTCTTCAACTTTCTTGGGTTCTGATATTGAGACGAATGCGAAATGCCCACAGAAGTTTGCTAGCTGAGTTGCCCTTGAACGAGTGAGTGGACCAGGTGCATTGATGCTGTCAAGTATTCTGTCAATCTACACTTCATTTGCAACACGAGGATGTATAGGGCGAAGACTTTGCTCTTGCTGATCTGCGTTGTTGTTTGGAGGAATGTCTTCATGCTGAGCATTGTCTTCATGTTGATCAGGTGCTGAGATGATGAGTTCTTCTTCAGGATGAGCTTCAGAAGGCATAATCTCTCCAGTTCCCATAAGCTTGATTGAGTCACTAGCTGGGACTTCATCTAGCACATTTGGCAGTTGCTCTCTTTATGAACCATTTGTTTCATCAAACCGTACATCCACAGTTTCGACCACTTTGTAATGGAAGAGATTGAAGACTCTGTAGGAGTGTGAATCCTTTCCATATCCAAGCATAAAGCCCTCATGTGCTTTTGGTGCAAACTTTGAGGTGCGATGTGGGTCCTTGATCCAGCACTTTGCGCCAAATACTCTGAAGTAACTGACATTTGGCTTCTTGCCAGTTAGGAGTTCATAAGATGTCTTGTTCAGAAGCTTGTGAAGATAAACACGATTGATTGTATGGCATACAGTATCAATGGCTTCAGTCCAGAATTTTCTTGGAGTCTTGTATTCATCTAGCATTGTTCTGGCCATTTCAATGAGTGTTCTGTTCTTGCGTTCGACGACGCCATTCTGCTGTGGCGTGTACGGAGCTGAGAATTCATGTGTGATGCCCAAGGTATCAAGATATGTATCAAGGCCAGTGTTCTTGAATTCAGTGCCATTGTCGCTTCTAATGTGCTTTATCTTCGCGCCAAAATTGTTCATAGCTCGATTGGCGAAGCGTCTGAAGACATCCTGCACTTCAGTCTTGTAAAGGATTATGTGTACCCAAGTATATCTAGAGTAATCATCAACAATGACGAAGCCATAGAGGCAAGCAGTAGTAGTAAAAGTTGAGTAGTGAGTGGGACCGAAAAGATCCATGTGGAGCAGTTCGAAGGGTTGTGTAGTAGTCATGATTGTCTTCGAAGATGTTTTGCCCTTGTCATCTTCCCTGCTTCACAGGCACCGCATAAATGATCTTTCTTGAACTTGACGCCCTCGATGCCTATGACATGCTTCTGCTTCGCAAGGGTGTGGAGGTTCCTCATGCCAGCATGCCCAAGCCTCCGATGCCAAAGCCAACATTCTGAAGCTTTTGCAAGAAGGCATACTGCAAGTTGTGGTCCTGCTGAGAAATCTACCACGTACAAATCACCTTTCCGATACCCTTCAAACACTAGAGATTTGTCAGATTCCATTAGCACCAGGCAGCGATATTTTCCAAACATTACAATCATATTCAGATCGCAAAGCATTGAGACAGACATTAAGTTGAAGCCAAGGGATTCAACAAGCATGACTTTATCCATGTGTTGATCCTTTGAGATTGCAACTCTACCTAGACCCAATACCTTACTTTTACCAGTGTCAGCAAATGTGATGTGGCTCTTGTCGGATGGACGTAATGTTGAGTCCATAAGAAGGCTTCTTTTGCCAGTCATGTGATTTGTACACCCACTGTCAATAATCCATTCTGAAGATTTTGAAGTCGCTGGTGTCGTACCCTACAGTACAGTTAGGGGGATAGGCTTCACGAAGAGAATTGTGAAGCATAAACATTTGACGAACCAGTGGGTTATGAAAACTTAAATCCAGATTAGGACTAATAGGGTGAGTAGCATGCGATTTAGGAACGAAGTACATATTGATCCCATTCGGGCATTTTATCTTGCGCCCTACAAGATTTTTAAGGTCCCCAGCAATAGCATCAGAAGATTTTGTTTTTCTGCTGGAGACCTTTCCCTGCAAAAGAGAGTTAAGCTTTCTTAACCACCCACATCTTCAAGGGTGGCTTAGAAGCAATAAGTCTAAGTGCTGCATCTGAGAATTTTGGCTTTAAAGCCTTAGCAAACAGTCTAGCAGGTGGACAATAATACTCATAGGAATAAGCAGAATAATTTTTGGTCACATGAACACGGTTCGATGAACCGCTCTCATACTCATGTGCCTGAGTATGGTTTCCCTGCAAAACATTTGTGTTAGTGTGACTTAGGTGAGTCCTCTGTTTGTATGAAGCCATTGGACCGTATGAAGCCTTTGGTCTGAGATTTGTCTTCTTCAAGTGAGGTGTCATGAAGACATTCACAGGAAGATTATCCAGACACTTTTTGGAAACCCAGATCTTCTTCATAGGCGGTCCATTCCTGCAGTTAGTACCAATGTACCTGGCAAACACTTCACCATTCTGATTCTTAAACAGTTTATAGTTTGCATCAAAGGATTCATCAATGATAATGGGGTTAGCACAAGTGAAGCCAGATAAGTTGGATGGATCTGCTGAAAGTTCCTTTGCAGCAACCCATGTGGTTTTGGGGTACTGCTCAGGTTTCCATTAAGAGCCATCTGCATTGATTTTCCTCACAAATCCAACACCCTCTTTCCTAGGGTTTCGATTCAGGATCTGCTTCTTGAGGACATCACATAGTGTTTGATGTCCTTTAAGACTTTTGTACATCCCTGTTTCAAGAAATGTCTTCAACATAGCATTCTCATCAGCAATAGCAGTGGTATCCTCAGCAGAGGGGTTAGTTACCACGTCAACAGTTGAAGATATTGCAACAGCAGTAGAAGTGGAACATTCAGCAACAGAATTAGCATTATCACGCTCAATGCATTTAAGACATGGTGGTTCAAATCCTTCCTGAGCGGGACTGATCCGTTCGGAGCGAAGTGACTTGTTTTCCTTTTGAAGATCTTCATGAGCCACCCTTAATTTCTCAAGTTCTTGCTTCCTTTGAAGATAATCATAGGAAAGCTTTTCATGAGTTGTTGAGAGAGTATCATGACGATCTTCAAGTTCCTGATACTTAACGTGAAGGTTTTTTATGTCTTCAATTAAGGATTCAGATCGAGTCATTTCAGCACCCAACAGATCATCGCTTCTGTCTAACAGTTTTTGAATATGTTCCATAGCTTTCTGTTGTTCAGTTGCAATTTTAGCAAGTGTTTTGTAGCTAGGTTTTGAATCACATTCAGAGTCATCGTCACTAGATGTTTCATAGCGAGTAGTGCGTGTGTTTACCTTGGCACCGCGTGCCATGAAGCAGTAGGTAGGAGTGGACTCGCAATGCCAGAATCAGACTCCTCCTCAGACTCCACCTCTGCCTCCTCAGATGCGTACTCCTCCTCTGAATCCATCTCCTTTCCAACAAACGCACGTGCCTTGCCAGATGAGCTCTTCTTGTGTGATGAAGACTTTGATGAAGACTTGGAAGAAGACTTTGAGTATTTCTTCTTCTTCTTGTCGTCAGGATCATATTCCTTGCTCTTCTTTTTCCTTCTGTTCTCATTGTCCCACTGTGGACACTCAGAGATGAAGTGTCTAGTTTTCTTGCACTTGTGACATGTTTTCTTCTTGTAGTCATGAGCAGAAGCTTCATCATTCCTTGAGCTTGATCGTGAAGATTTTCTGAAGCCTTTCTTCTTGGTGAATTTTTGGAACTTCTTCACTAGCATTGCAAGTTCTCTTCCAATGTCTTCAGGATCATCAGAACTGCAGTCAGATTCTTCTTCAGATGAGGAGACAGCTTTTGCCTTCAAGGCGCGAGTTCGCCCATAGTTTGGACCGTAGATATCTCTTTTCTTAGAAAGCTGAAACTCGTGTGTGTTGAGCCTCTCAAGTATGTCAGACGGATCGAGTGTCTTGAAATCAGGACGTTCCTGAATCATCAGGGCCAGGATGTCAAACGAACTATCAAGTGATCTCAGCAGCGTTTTGACGATTTCATGTTTGGTGATTTCAGTGGCGCCGAGGGCTTGAATCTCATTTGTGATGTCAGTGAGTCTATCAAATGTGTGCTGGACATTCTCATTGTCATTTCGCTTGAAGCGGTTGAAGAGATTGCGAAGGACACTGATTCGTTGATCTCTCTGGGTTGAGATGCCTTCATTGACCTTGGAGAGCCAGTCCCAGACCAGTTTGGATGTCTTCAAGGCACTCACACGGCCATACTGTCCTTTGGTCAGATGACCACAGATGATGTTTTTGGCAGTAGAGTCCAGTTGAACGAATTTCTTGACATCAGCAGCAGTGACACCTTCTCCAGCCTTGGGAACGCCGTTCTCGATGACATACCATAGGTCAACGTCAATGGCTTCAAGATGCATGCGCATCTTATTCTTCCAGTAGGGATATTCAGTTCCATCGAAGACGGGGCACGCAGCAGAGACTTTGATTATCCCTGCAGTCGACATAGCTAAAACTCCAGGTGGTTAAACCGAGTCACACAGAACAAGGGAGCACCTTGCTCTGATACCAATTGAAAGTGCGTTATATCGACTAGAGGGGGGGTGAATAGGCGATTTTTATGAAAGTCTTCAAAACTTGGGAGTTATGAAGACAAACAGTGAAGATTATGCCTGTTACTATGCAGCGGAAGTTAGATTACACTAGGCCAGCCATGGTCATGTATTCAATAGAGTGAAAGCACAGTGACAAACAGCTTCAGTGTAATAAGGATCAAGTAGGAAGAAGTTATGAAGCCAAACAGATCATGCATTCACGTTGTGAAGACAAATGATAAAGCAAGCACGCAATGACTTCACAATGAGTAACAGCAAGAGAAGGAAGTGAAGATGAAACCAGTGACTCGTTGAAGACAATGATATGTTGGACCAGTTCCAGTTGCTGTGACAACTGTACGTCTGGTTGGAGCGGCTAGGTATTTAAACCTTAGGACACACAGTCCCGGACACCCAGTCCTGAACACACAGTTCAGGACACCAAGTCCTCACCATAATCTCCTTGAGCTAAGGTCACTTAGTCCTCGCCCAATCACTCTGGTAAGTCTTCAAGGTAGACTCCCAAACCTTCATAGACTTCGTTCACTGGCAATCCACAATGTCTCTTGGATGCTCTGAACGCGACGCCTAACCGTCTGGAGGATTCACAGTCCTCAAGTGTAATAAGTCTTCAGATCACACAGACAAGAAGACTTAAGTGATACCCAATTTACTCTAGCTCTGGTGGTTAGGGATTTTCTCCTCACTAGGAATTTTCTCTCAAATGCTTCGAGGTGGGTTGCTCTCAAACGAGAAAAGCCGTGCACTGAAATCTGAGCAGCCAACTATTTATGGTTGTGGGGGTGGGCTATTTATAGCCACTTGGCAACCCGACCTGATTTGTCCGAAATGACCCTGGGTCACTAAGGAACTGACACGTGTCTCAACGGTCAGATTTCGAACTCTCATGGCAACGGTCAGATCACCCGACCTGACATGTGTATTGTTTAACCTTTCTAGTAATCTGACTTAACTGAGCAGTGACATTTCCCTGCTTAGGTAAGCACCTTGTCGTACCACTCCGTCAGTAAGACCCTGTTACTATTGTTGATGACATTCCGGTAGCCACCGATGGACGAGAACATTGCCTATTGGTCCGCCTCATTCAACGAGCAGGAAAAATGGTTCTCTTCATCCCTCGCCCTTGGCACCGACGTTGTTGCCGACATAATCAACAGGCTATCCTCTGACATCCCTTGCTTACATGATCGTGCAACACATCACCGTTTTCCTTCCTCTAAACCACATGGTGGGCCCATAACCCAAAGTTCCACAGGATCGAAACTTGACTCTTGTGTACACCCCTGTTCCCAACGTTGTTCCTTGCGCATGGCCTCGTATGTAATTCACGAGCCACCTTCCGAGAGATCATCGATTCTGGTATCAAACACAATACTTATTCCTGTTGCTTGAACCCCTTTCACACTTTGTTTCAGGCATCGAACGATTGCCTACCCGCTCGAAAACTTCTCATGGTACCTACTTACTTTGCTCTTGATGTTGTCTTAAGTTTTCATTCGGGAGTTACTTTCCGCAACCATCCTCAATGTTGTCTACCAGATAGTCTACCCTGCAGAGGTCCTTTCTTTCGGTATACCCCCTTATTCTTTCGTTAGTATGATGAAGACTCCGAAGAAAGGATGGCCACTTCATCATGATGACCCGGAGTAGAGAAATGAAGAAATCACCAAAGGGGATCAACTACTTCGGGAAGTGCAACCAAGAGCGAGAAGACTCGTTAGAATATCGTAACCAGACCTCTCCCCCTTGCTCTACCTCTTAAATCTCGGGACGAGATTTCTTGTAGTGGAGGAGAATTGTGACGCCCGGCTAATCATGCTACAGTAATCTCACGTTAATGGTGACACGTCACCTCTGTCACTGTAGTTAATCTCGGGTTAATTCGAAACCGATTCAAATTTAAATCCTAACTAAGTCAAATGACAAAAGCTTTCAAAATATTAAACAAAAATGTTCGGACGGTGCCATATTTTGCTTAAGTAAATATGGTGTAATAAACACATTTTTATAAAATGCCTAGATAATTTAAAATGATTTAAAACAGAAAATAAAATAAATAAAAAGAAAGAGAAAAAACAGAAAACAAACACAACAAAAAAAAGACCCCCCCTCCCCCTCGGCCGAATGGCCCAGCTAGCCATCAGGCCAAAAGGCCCAACCGGCCCACCCCCACTCCCCTTATCCATGGACCCCGAAACCCTAGCCACTACCCTCGCCCCACTCCCCCACTTTCCCCCCCATGCCGCTCTCCCCTTCCCCGATCGGATCGGGGCAGTGCTCCGCTGGCCACCTCACCCGAGCCGCCTCGCCGAACCTTCCCCTCCTCGACGGCCGTCCTCGACGCCTTCTCCCTGACGCGCCCCAGCACTCGCCGCCCCCGACCTGAGCGCCGTTGTCGATCGTCGCCCGACGCCGCGCTCCTTCGACCTCGCCTCGCCTCGCCATCCACCCCGCACGTCGTCACTGACCGCCGCCGAGCCCCGCTGCCCTGACCCTACGCCCACCATGAGCATGAGCCTCCCCCTCTCCTTCCCTCTCCCGCATGCCGCGCCCAGGTGCGCCCCCATGCCAGCGCCGATCCACCGGACGATGGCCGCGCCCGGCTATGCCCCACACCGCCTCCGCCTCACCCCCATGGCCGCTGTGCCCTGCCTCGCGCGACCCGCTGCTGCGCCGTTCGCCTTGCCCCGCTCCTGCACCCCCCTGCACCGGCGACGCCGCCATGTCCGCGGCCAGCTCCGACCGCCCCACTCTCCTCCTCTCGCGCGAGGCCTTGCCGCGCTGAACGCCCGTCACCGCCCTCCCGTGGCGCCGCCATCCGTTTCCTTGGCCGGTGTCGTGGGCGCCGGCGGCCACGCCGGCAGCCTTGCCACGCCCGTGGCTGGCCCCCCCTGCCTGTCGATCTCGGCGCTCGCCCAGTCGGGCGCCGATGCCCAGCGCCCGCACCCACGGCAACCGCACGCCCGTTAGCCCCCAGGGCCCTATGACAAAGGCGGCCCGCCCGAGAACGTTAAAAAAAGTATATAAAAATAAATAAAACAATAATTAAAATAAAAATAAATTTAATTAACTAAATTAATTAAGTTAATTAACCTTAATTAATTAATCTAATTAACCTGTTAGCTTAATTAAACAGTAATTAGTTTAACTAAACCCTAATTAACCTAACAGAGTATGACAGGTGGGTCCCAGTGGACCCACGCGTCAGTTTGACCCAGTCCACTTAGTTGACTGCTGACGTCAGCATGACATCATGCTGTTGTCATTAATTCATTTTCGAATTAATTTAAATAATTAATTAAATACCAGAAATTAATAAAATCTTCAGAAAATCATATCTTTTAATCCGTAACTCGGATTAAAATACTTTCTACATGAAAGTTGCTCAGAACGACGAGACGAACCCGGATACGCAGCCCGTTCGTCCGCCACGCATCCCTAACCTATCGAACTCGCAACTTTCCCCCTCCGGTTCACCGGTCCGAAAACACGAAACACCGGGGATACTTTCCCGGATGTCATCCCCCTTCACCGGTATCACCTACTACCGCGTTAGGGTACCTCTAACGCCGTTACTTGTCATGTCATGCATCACTAAGCATATGCTTGCATTATATTTATTGTTTCTTCCCCCTCTTCTCTCGCTAGACACCGAGACCGACGCCGCTGCTACCCAGTACGACTACGGTGTTGACGACCCCTCTCTCTTGCCAGAGCAACCAGGCAAGCCCCCCCCTTTGATCACCAGATATCGCCTACTCTTCTCTATACTCCTTGCATTAGAGTAGTGTAGCATGTTACTACTTTCCGTTATTCCTATCCTGATGCATAGCCTATCCTTGCTACTACTGTTGTTACCATTACCTGCTAACCTACTGCTTAGTATAGGATGCTAGTGTTCCATCAGTGGCCCTACACTCTTGTCCGTCTGCCATGCTATACTACTGGGCTGTGATCACTTCGGGAGGTGATCACGGGCATATACTATATACTTTACACAGTTACATTACCTGTGGTACTGTTCGGAGATGGGGGCTGAAGGGGCAGGTGGCTCCATCCCGGTAGAGGTGGGCCTGGGTTCCCGACGGCCCCCGACTGTTACTTTGTGGCGGAGCGACAGGGCAGGTTGAGACCACCTAGGAGAGAGGTGGGCCTGGCCCTGGTCGGCGTTCGCGGATACTTAACACGCTTAACGAGATCTGTGTTTTTGATCTAAGTCTGGCCATTTGGTCTATACGCACTAACCATCTACGCGGGAGTAGTTATGGGTATCCCGGCGTCGTGGTATCAGCCGAAGCCTTCGTGACGTCAGCGACTGAGCGGCGCGCGCCGGGCTGCGACGTGTTGATCTTCCGAGGCCGGGCATGACCCAGAAAAGTGTGTCCGGCCAAATGGGATCGAGCGTGTTGGGTTATGTGGTGCACCCCTACAGGGAAGTTAATCTATTCGAATAGCCGTGATCTTCGGTAACAGGATGACTTGGAGTTGTACCTTGACCTTATGACAACTAGAACCAGATACTTAATAAAACACACCCTTCCAAGTGCCAGATACAACCGGTGGTCGCTCTCTCACAGGGCGACGAGGAGAGGATCATCGGTTAGGGTTATGCTATGCGATGCTACTTGGAGGACTTCAGTCTACTCTCTTCTACATGCTGCAAGACGCAGGCTGCCAGAAGCGTAGTGTTCGACAGGATTAGCTATCCCCCTCTTATTCTGGCTTTCTGCAGTTCAGTCCCACCGATATGGCCCTTTACACATTTACCCATGCATATGTAGTGTAGCTCCTTGCTTGCGAGTACTTTGGATGAGTACTCACGGTTGCTTTCTCCCTCTTTTCCCCCTATCCCTTCTACCTGGTTGTCGCAACCAGATGTTGGAGCCTAGGAGCCAGACGCCACCTTCGACGATGACTCCTACTACACCGGAGGTGCCTACTACTATGTGCTGCCCGCTGACGACGACCAGGAGTAGTTTAGGAGGATCCCAGGCAGGAGGCCTGCGCCTCTTTCGATCTGTATCCCAGTTTGTGCTAGCCTTCTTAAGGAAAACTTGTTTAACTTATGTCTGTACTCAGATATTGTTGCTTCCGCTGACTCGTCTATGATCGAGCTCTTGTATTCGAGCCCTCGAGGCCCCTGGCTTGTAATATGATGCTTGTATGACTTATTTTATTTGTAGAGTTGTGTTGTGATATCTTTCCATGAGTCCCTGATCTTGATCGTACACGTTTGCGTGTATGATTAGTGTACGATTAAAACGGGGGCGTCACAAGTTGGTATCAGAGCCGACTGCCTGTAGGAATCCCCTTCCACACTCCTTGGCCGAAGTTGAGTCTAGACATTGCAAAACTTTTACTAACTTGGCCGGCCGCACCTCCCCCTCTCCCTCCTTTATATACGGGGGCAAGGGGGCACCCCATGACACACAAGTTGATCTTCGTGATCGTTCCTTAGCCGTGTGCGGTGCCCCCTTCCACCATATTCCACCTCGGTCACATCGTAGCGGTGCTTAGGCAAAGCCCTGCGTCGGTAGAACATCATCACCGTCATCACGCCGTCGTGCTGATGAAACTCTCCCACAACGTTTTGCTGGATCGGAGCTCGAGGGACGTCACCGAGTTGAACATGTGCAGAACTCGGAGGTGCCGTACGTTCGGTACTTGGATCGGTCGGATCGGGAAGACGTACGACTACTTCCTCTACATTGTGTCAACGCTTCCGTTGCTGGTCTACGAGGGTACGTAGACAACACTCTCCCCTCTCGTTGCTATGCATCACCATGATCTTGCGTGTGTGTAGGATTTTTTTTGAAATTACTACGTTCCCCAACAATTTTACTACGGACTCTTGAATAGATCGATCATAAAGGATAACTTTGAGGTGGTTTCGTACCCTACCATAATCTCTTTGTTTGTTCTCTGCTATTAGTGACTTTGGGAGAACATATCCCGTGCACCAGGTCAACTGGTGCAACGGATGCACCACTCACACCAGAGCCATTGGATACATATCGGAGGGATGGAAGTAGGCTGAAGCATGGATTGGTGGGACATTTGCAGAGAAGACCTCATACTATGTGAAAACATTCCGCACTCCACTCTTTCCTCTCAAATCATTAAGTCAGTGTTATTTATTTCTTTCTCAATGTTGAACGCACATCCGAATTTAGTTTTTCCTTGACTACCATTTTTGTTCTGACAAGATGTTTAAACAAGATCAATGTCGAATGTATATATTTTTTATTTTTTAACGTAACCGTAACATTTATATTTTTTGTCCCCGCAAAAAAACATTTTTATGTATTTCATTGAAACTTAGATGTACTTTATATGTTTTCAAACTATGCCTCTCCCTCCATAGGTTGATCCCATGTGCACATGCTTAAATTAAATTTCAAGTGAAGTTTAAGTTTTAGAATGTACAAAACTAATAATTGAACGACATATTCAACATTGATCTTGTTTCAAAGATCTCATGAGCCGTGAACACAAAGTTGACAATCAAAACAGATTCAAAAATCGGGAATTCGGTTCAAAGTATATAACCATTTTTTGTATGGGACAAAAAATTAAAAACATAAATTTATTGATGGAAGAATGTGGCGTGTAGTGTGGGTCAAATATAATAAACCATAAGGTTGCTTCTGTAAACATGGTATAGTCCAACGTATGGCAAAATCTGGCACGTTGCATTTTTATCTAATGGCCCAAAACCAATCGGTGCACCTGGTGCACAGATTTGGCCGGTGCACTGGATACGTTCTCGTGACTTTGGAGTGAATCTTTGTTGCATGTTGATGGATAGTTATATGATCTAATTATGTTATTATTTTTGAGAGAACTTGCACTAGTGAAAGTATGAACCCTAGGCCTTGTTTCAACGCATTGCAATACCGTTTGTGCTCACTTTTATCATTAGTTACCTTGCTGTTTTTATATTTTCAGATTACAAAAACCTTTATCTACCATCCATATACCACTTGTATCACCATCTCTTCGCCGAACTAGTGCACCTATACAATTTACCATTGTATTGGGTGTGTTGGGGGCACAAGAGACTCTTTGTTATTTGGTTGCAGGGTTGCTTGAGAGAGACCATCTTCATCCTACACATCCTACAGATTGATAAACCTTAGGTCATCCATTTGAGGGAAATTTGCTACTGTCCTACAAACCTCTGCACTTGGAGGCCCAACAACGTCTACAAGAAGAAGGTTGTGTAGTAGACATCAAGCTCTTTTCTGGCGCCGTTGCCGGGGAGGTTAGCGCTTGAAGGTATATCTTTAGATCTTGCAATCGAATCTTTTTGTTTCTTGTTTTAGCACTAGTTTAGTTTATAAAACAAAACTAAAAAAAATACGGAATTGAGTTTGCCTCATACGCTTCATCTTTTTAATATCTTTCGTAAGTATGATGGAAAGGAAAATTGTGCCAAGGTGTTATAAGAAGAATGTATTAAAATGTTTGGCTCTAAATATTTGAATGATGAGCATGATTGAAATGTTGTTAGTATGAATTCCTTGAATATCCATGATGCTAATGATATGCAAAGCCACAAGCTTGGGGAAGCTATGTTTGATGGAGATGATATTTTTTGTCCCCCAAGTTTTCATGAGCAAATTTATTATGATGAAAGCATGCCTCGTATTTATGATGATTATATTGATGAAAGTGGATTTGGAGAGGTCATGACTTTATTTGGTGATGAATTGTGACGCCCCCGATTCAATCGTACACTAATCATACACGCAAACGTGTACGATCAAGATCAGGGACTCACGGGAAGATATCACAACACAACTCTACAAATAAAAATAAGTCATACAAGCATCATAATACAAGCCAGGGGCCTCGGGGGCTCGAATACAAGAGCTCGATCATAGACGAGTCAGCGGAAGCAACAATATCTGAGTACAGACATAAGTTAAACAAGTTGCCTTAAGAAGGCTAGCACAAACTGGGATACGGATCGAAAGAGGCGCAGGCCTCCTGCCTGGGATCCTCCTAACTACTCCTGGTCGTCGTCAGCGGGCATCACGTAGTAGTAGGCACCTCCGGTGTAGGGGTCGTCGTCGACGGTGGCGTCTGGCTCCTGGGCTCCAACATCTGGTTGCGACAACCAGGTAGAAGGGATAGAGGGAAAAGAAGGAGAAAGCAACCGTGAGTACTCATCCAAAGTACTCGCAAGCAAGAAGCTACACTACATATGCATGGGTATCAAATGGAGTAAGGGTATCATATGTGGACTGGACTGCAGAATGCCGGAATAAGAGGGGGATAGCTAGTCCTTCGAAGACTACGCTTCTGGCAGCCTCCGTCTTGCAGCATGTAGAAGAGAGTAGACTGAAGTCCTCCAAGTAGCATCGCATAGCATAATCCTAACCGATGATCCTCCCCTCGTCGCCCTGTGAGAGAGCGACCACCGGTTGTATCTGGCACTTGGAAGGGTGTGTTTTATTAAGTATCCGGTTCTAGTTGTCATAAGGTCAAGGTACAACTCCAAATCGTCCTGTTACCGAAGATCACGGCTATTCGAATAGATTAACTTCCCTGCAGGGGTGCACCACATACCCCAACACGCTCGATCCCATTTGGCCGGACACACTTTCCTGGGTCATGCCCGGCCTCGGAAGATCAACACGTCGCAGCCCCACCTAGACCAACAGAGAGGTCAGCACGCCGGTCTAAACCTAAGCGCCCAGGGGTCTGGGCCCATCGCCCTTAGCACACCTGCACGTTGCGTGGGCGGCCGGAAGCAGACCTAGCCTAGTGGCGTTCCAGTCCAATCCAGCGCGCGCCGCTCCGTCGCTGACGTCAAGAAGGCTTCGGCTGATACCACGACGCCGGGATACCCATAACTACTCCCGCGTAGATGGTTAGTGCGTATAGACCAAATGGCCAGACTCAGATCAAATACCCAGATCTCGTTAAGCGTGTTAAGTATCCGCGAACGCCGACCAGGGCCAGGCCCACCTCTCTCCTAGGTGGTCGGAACCTGCCCTGTCGCTCCGCCTCAAAGATCCACACAGAGGGCCGTTGGGACAAAGGTCCTTTCAGCCCCCAATCCGTGAATCACTCGCGGGTGCTCCACAAGCCGACCCGTCTTTAGTCACCACATGTATCATGTATAAAGCATATAGTATATACCCGTGATCAACTCCCGAGTGATCACGGCCCGATAGTATAGCATGGCAGACGGACAAGGATGTAGGGCCACTGATGAAAATACTAGCATCCTATACTAAGCATTAGGATTGCAGGTAAAGGTAACAACAGTAGTAGCAAGGACAGGCTATGCATCAGTATAGGATTAACGGGAAGCAGTAACATGCTACACTACTCTAATGCAAGCAGTATAGAGAAGAGTAGGCGATATCTGGTGATCAAAGGGGGGGGCTTGCCTGGTTGCTCTGGCAAGAGAGAGGGGTCGTCAACACCGTAGTCGTACGGGGTAGCAGCGGCGTCGGTCTCGGTGTCTAGAGAGAGAAGAGGGGGAAGAAACAATAAATATAATGCAAGCATATGCATAGTGAAGCATGACATGACAAGTAACGATGCTAGGCGTGCCCTAACGTGGTATGAGGTGGTACCGGTTAAGGGGGAAAACATCCGGGAAGTATCCCCGTGTTTCGCGTTTTCGAGCAGAGGAGCCGGAGGGGGGAAAGTTGCGTGTTCGCTATGCTAGGGATGCGTGGCGGACGAACGGGCTGCGTATCCGGATTCGTCTCGTCGTTCTGAGCAACTTTCATGTTGAAAATATTTTAATCCGAGTTACGGATTAAAAGATATGATTTTCTAAAGATTTTATTAATTTCTGGAATTTAATTAATTAATTATTTAATTCGAAAAATGAATTTATGACGTCAGCATGATGTCATGCTGACGTCAGCAGTCAACAGGGTTGACTTGGTCAACCTGACAGGTGGGTCCCGTTCGTCATACTCTGTTAGTTAATTAACAATAGTTAATTAGGTTAATTAGCCATTAGGTTAATTAATCAGGATTAATTAAATTAAGTATTTACTTAATTATTAATTAATATTTTAATTATCATTTATTTTTATTTTTAACGTTCTGGGGGGGGCCTGCGGTCAGTGGCATGGCCGGTCCAGTCAGCAAGGCTGACCGGGTCAACAGGCCGGCCGGGCCCCTAGGGCCACGGGTCAGTGACCCAGGGGTGGCCCCAGGTCGGCCACGTCGGCGGCCGGCGTTGGGGAGCTCCGGGGAGCGTTCCCGCGGCGGAGGGGCGCCGGACCTCGCCGGGATTCGCCGTCCGGCGGCAAAAATGGCCGCGGGCGGGTGCGTTCGAACGTGGAGGGGATGCCGCGTCCAACGGTGGCAGAGGCACGGCCGGACTTGGCCGGAAACGACGCCGGCGAGCGGCGGAGGCGGCGGTGGGATTCGGGACCGCGTCGGGATCGCGCTACGGGGCTAACGGGAAGGCCAGGGGGGCTGCGCGACGCGCTGAGCACAGGGGCTCGGCCCCGTGACCATTTGGTCACCGGAAGGGCGCCGGCGACGAGATCCGCGACGGGGGCGCTCGGGTACGGAGGGGAACGAGGGGGAAGAGGAGGGGGGGCCTCGACCGAGCGGAGGAGGCGCGAGGGGAGGGGGGTACGTGGGGCGCGGTGAGCCGGCGCGAGCCGGAGCGCGACGAGCGCGGCGCCGGAGCGAGCTCCGGCCATGGCGACCGAGCGCGGGGGTCGACCCCTACGGCTACAGAGCGAAGCAGGGGAGGGAAGAGCTCACGGGGGGGACGCGTGGGGTCTCGGAAGCGGGCTCGGGGCGGTCGGGGGCGTCCGGCGGGGAGGAGGTCGAGGCGGCGGCCGTCCGGCGATGCGGATCCGGCGAGGTGGGAGTCGGGGACGGTCCCGAGGCGACGAGGGGGGGGGGGGTTCGGGCGTCCTGCGCGGCCGGTCGGGGAGGAGGGGGAGGAGGACGAGCGCCGGTGGGGTGGGGCGCCGGCGTCGGGGGCGACGGGATCGGGCGGATCCCGATCCAGATCGGCGGGGGAGGGAGGAGAAGGGGATCGGGGGGGGAATGGGGGTCGGCTAGGGTTTCCGCCGACCGGGGGGGGTTATGGGAGTGAGGGGGTGGGCCGGGCCAGGGGCTGGCCGGCTGGGCCAGGTGGGCTTGGCTCAGTTGGGCCACGGCCCAGGGAGGGGGGGGGGCTTTTCTCTTCTTCTCTTTTTTTTGTTGCCTTGACCCTTTTCGTATTTTCTTTCTTTTATTTATTTTCTCTTGTGTCTCAATTCAGTTTAAAATATTTATGCATTTTATAAAACTGGGGCTCCTACACCACAATTATCTATGTAATATTTAGTACAAACCGAACATTTTTATTTCAATGTTTGAAAACTTTTATTATTTACCAAAGTTTGAATTTGAATCTTGGTCCGGTTTTGATCTAACGACCGATTAGCAACAGTAACGTAGGTAACGTGGCTCCATTAGCGTGGGATTACTGTAGCTTAATTACCCGGGCGTTACAAATCTCCTCCACTACAAGAAATCTCGTCCCGAGATTTAGGAGGTAGAAGGAAACAACGCGGGGTATTCTTCACGCAGGCGATCCTCGCGTTCCCAAGTGGCTTCGTCTTCAGAGTGATTCGACCACTGGACTTTGAGGAACTTGATCGCCTTCTGACGTGTGCGGCGTTCAGCTTGGTCGAGAATGCGGACCGGATGCTCTTTATAGGAGAGGTCCTGCTGCAATTCGAGCACTTCATGATCCACCGCTCGGATTGGATCCTTGAAGCAACGGCGGAGTTGTGACACATGGAACACATCGTGAACCTGAGAAAGGTTCGGCGGAAGCTCCAGTTGATATGCCACCTTTCCACGCCTTTCGAGAATAGTGAAGGGACCGATATAGCGAGGAGCTAGCTTGCCCTTGATCCCGAAGCGGTGAGCACCCTTCATTGGGGTAACTCGAAGATAAGCCTTTTCGCCAGGTTGATAGACCATGCCTTGGTGATGACGGTCATACTGACTTTTCTGACGTGACTGAGCAGTCTTGAGATTCTCGCGAATAATGCGAACTTGTTCTTTGGCCTGTTGGATAATATCTGGACCGAAGAATGGGCGTTCCCCAGTTTCTGACCAGTTCAGAGGGGTTCGACACTTTCGTCCATATAGCACTTCAAAGGGGGACATCTTCAGACTAGCTTGATAGCTATTATTATAAGAGAACTCGGCATATGGAAGAGATTCCTCCCATTTCTTGCCGAATGAGATTACACAAGCTCGAAGCATGTCTTCGAGAACTTGGTTGACACATTCAACTTGCCCTTGCGATTGAGGATGGAACGCAGTACTGAACGACAGATGAGTCCCCATAGCTTCTTGGAAACTCGCCCAAAACCTTGAAGTGAATAAACTGCCACGGTCTGAATTGATAACCAGTGGAATACCGTGAAGTGAAACAATTCTGGCCATGTAGAGAGTAGCAAGCTGACTAGCAGTGATTGTCTCTTTGACTGCCAGAAAATGGGCAACTTTGGAAAGCCGGTCAATGACGACAAGAATAGCATCATTACCTTTCTGCGATTTGGGAAATCCAGTGACGAAGTCCATTTCAACATGGTCCCATTTCCATTCAGGAATAGAGATAGGTTGCAGAGTCCCAGCAGGCCTTTGATGCTCTGCTTTGATTCGGTGACAAATGTCACACTCAGCAACATAACGAGCAATGTCCTGCTTCATATTAGACCACCAGAATCTTTGACGAATATCCTGATACATCTTTGTACTACCAGGATGGATGGACAGAGGCGTATCATGAGCTTCTTGCATAACCCTTTTAGTCTTATCTAGGTTTTTCTTCGAACATGGTACCACTAAGCGGCCTTTGAAATACAAGGCGCCATCGTCGGCGATCGTGAAGAATGAGGGCTTTCCCCTTTTGAGGTCGCGCTTAATCTTGAGGACTTCATCGTCACATTTCTGTATCCATTTGATGGTGTCCACAAGATCTGGTTTCGCAACCAGGGTATTGAGAGAACCCTTGGAAACAACATGGAGGTTCTGTTTGGGGAAACCTTCGGGAGGGGGAGCGAGTGATCCCGGAGGAACAATATGGAGGTTCAGCCTTCTAAATTCTTCGGTAAGCGAGGGCTGAACTTTGTGGACCTGGAGGTGGTTGCAGTAAGACTTGCGGCTCAGGGCATCAGCCATTACATTAGCCTTGCCGGGGGTATATGATATATCCACGTCAAAGTCTGCAACAGTCTCCATCCATCTTTGCTGACGTAGATTCAAATCTGGCTGAGTAAACAGATACTTCAAACTTTGATGGTCGGTGAAGATCTCGCAACGATTACCGAGAAGGTAATGTCGCCACTGCTTCAGTGCATGAATGACAGCAGCAAGCTCGAGGTCGTGAACCGGGTAGTTTTCTTCGTGAGGGCGCAATTGACGAGAGGCATAAGCAATCACTCTGCGCTCCTGCATTAGGACACAGCCTAATCCTTGGCGGGAAGCGTCGCAGTAAATGACGAAGTCCTTCTTAGTATCAGGTGGTGCAAGCACGGGGGCAGAAGTCAACTTGTCTTTGAGCGCCTGGAAACTTTCCTGACACTTGTCTGTCCAGTCAAACTTGACACCCTTATGCAACAGATTAGTCAGGGGCCTGGCAATCTTGGAGAAGTTCTCGACGAATCGACGGCAGTAGCTGGCGAGACCGAGGAAACTTCGGACTTGCTTGACGTTCTTCGGAGGAGTCCAATCGAGAATAGCTTGAACTCGTTCAGGGTTGACGGCAATACCATCCTTGGAGATGACATGCCCAAGATAGGTTACTTTGGGGAGCCAGAATTCACACTTGGAATACTTAGCATACAGTTGATGTTCTCGAAGCTTCTCTAGCACAAGACGCAGATGTCCAGCATGTTCTTCCTCGTTCTTGGAAAATACAAGGATATCGTCCAGATAAACCACGACGAACTTGTCGAGGTAATCCATGAATATATAATTCATCAGACGAGAGAAGGTGGCGGGAGCATTCGTTAAGCCGAATGACATGACTGTGTACTCATATGATCCATACCGAGTCACGAAGGCGGTTTTTGGGATGTCCTCTTCACGAACACGGATCTGGTGGTAACCCAACCTCAAGTCGAGTTTGGAGAACACTGATGAACCAGCCAGTTGATCATAAAGATCATTGATCCGAGGAAGAGGGTATTTATTCTGAATGGTAGCTTGGTTTATAGGACGGTAGTCTTGGACCAATCGGTTTGTTCCATCCTTCTTCCTAACAAAGAGAGAAGGTGCTCCCCAAGGAGAGCAACTTGGGCGAATGAAACCTTTGACAAGAGATTTGTCGATTTCCTCCTTAAGCTCAAGGAGTTCATGCGGCGGCATCTTGTAGGGTCGCTTAGCTATAGGGGTAGTGCCGGGTTTCAAGTCGATGATGAATTCGACAGCTCTAGCAGGGGGAATCCCTGGAAGTTCTTCAGGGAATACATCTTGGAATTCACGAACGACGGGAACGTTTTCAATGCCCTCGAGTGGTGCAGCGTTCAACGCGTTCAAGGCATAAAGTCGTGCCTCGGCGTTCTGAACTAGATGAGCTTGATAAGCTATTATTTCATCAGAAGGGTGTAGCAAATGGACGACCTTAGTGGCGCAAACTATAGAAGCAGTATGCGCTTTTAACCAATTCATTCCCAGAATGAGATCAATGCTACAGGACTTCAGTACGATGGGAGAGACAAGGAATTCCAGTCCTTCGATTTCTACAGGGACGTCGTTGCAAATCATGGAGGTTCGACATTGGCCCGCAGGGGTGTGTACTAATAGTGAAGCATCCATGTTCTCACATTTTATGTCGTGCAAGCATGCAAAACCTTCTGACATGAATGAATGCGATGCACCTGTATCAAATAAAACGGATGCTGGTACTGAATTTACGAGGAGGGTACCCATCACAGTAGCAGGCTGGTCTTGAGCTTCGCTCAGATCAACGTGGTTGGCATGAACACGACCATAAGACTTGGCATTGTTGCTGCGGGGCTGGTTGCTTCCACGGCCAGTTGCTGGAAGGGCCAGTTGATTCGGGTTCTGGTTGCATTCCCTAGCACGATGCCCTGGTTGTCCACACCTGAAGCACAATCCATTATTGGGAGTGGGAACAGGAGCTTGTGGTGGTGGAGCTGGGAGTCTTGGCCGCCTAGTCGGAGGAGTAGGCAGACGAGGTGCAGCATAGGTCTGCCTTGGGGTAGGTGCATCCGGTTGGTACAAGCTATTGGGAATCCATATCTTGCGCTTCTGCGAGGACGGGCCCGAAGATGAGCCCGTGTCACGGTTGCGCCTGTGAGAGCTCTGGTATTCCTGCAGACCAGTTTCGACATTGATGGCTTTGTTCACCAGAGTGGCGAAATCAGCAAAATCATGCACTAGAAGTGCGAGTTTGATGTCAGCTTGAAGGCCATCCCGGAACTTCTCCTGTCTGCGTGCATCAGTTGCAATGTCCTCTTCAGCATAGCGGGACAAGTCAAGAAACTCCCGCTGATAAGCTTCCACAGTTTTGTTGCCTTGGGTGAGGTTGCGGAACTCACGCTTCTTCCGGTCCATGACTCCCTGAGGAATGAAGCGAGCACGGAAGGCAGCTTGGAAGTCTGGCCAGGTGATGATTGTTCCAACTGGCAGTGTACGCCTGTGGCTGTCCCACCATTGAGCTGCGGGTCCTTTCAGGAAGAAGGAAGCAAAGGTGACATAGCTGGCAGGGGCTACATCAGCAGACTCCATCTCATAGGTGATGTCACGGAGCCAGTCATCAGCATCCAGAGGCTGAGTTGAGCTGCGGTACACAGTTGGGTTCAGGCGCATGAAATCCTGCAGAGTCACTGGGGTTGGCTGCTGGTTCATATTGGGGCGAGGAAACTGAGCCATCATATTCTCCATGAACTGGCGATTCATCTCAAGCTGTTGGATCATACCAGCCATGTACTCAGGCGGTGGTGGGGCGTTGCCACCACGACCACGACCACCTGGTCTAACCATCCTGCTAATATTTAACAGGGGTAGTTCAGCATTGAGGAATTGTAAAAACAAGAATCATTCATGATGAACCATGCACAACGAAAGCAGCACGATAGATACCACATAGTAGTCGGCATATCTTACAAAAGAGATCATGCATAGAGTTCGTTACACAGTGTTCAGTACATAGACTAAGACATCATAGGCGGCACACAGGCTCGCGGCGAATGCATCTAACACTAATAAGCAAGTCTACGTCAGTCCCATGCGGTACTGCGGAGGTAGGTGTAGCCCGACAGCTGGTAGTGACGCGAAGGGAAGACCTCCACGCGAGTAGCCTGGGGTCCACGGATACTCTGGTGCGGAACCCGTTGCGCAGGTGGCAGGAGAGGGCCCAATGCAGGAGAGTAGCCTCCCACATCTGGCCAGCCGACGCCCTGGGGCATCACGGTCCGGGCAGGGTAGATCGCAGAGCGCGATAAATCACCAGATCGGACAGAGGGGTGCAACAGTGTCAGAGCACGGTAGAGGTGCTGACGAGTGGTGTACAACTCGTGGCGAAGAGCTCGGTTAGCTCTATCCAGCCCATCAGCATGCAGAACCAGGTTCTGATGGTAGAAGGGCTCTCGGGTGACAGTGGAGTAGGCAGCAATGTAGTATCCCTCCGCACCATCATCGGATGCGATAGCAATGTGCCTGAAGGGGGAGGTGTCCAACTCCTGATACTCGCCACGGAGACGTGTCAGAGCAGCATAAGCAGCATCGTGGACCGCCATATCGATAGTCACTCCAACACCATGAGCAGTGTGCAGCACGGTAGTGGAGTCATACTCTCGAGAGTAGAGGTGGACGATGGCACGGTACTGCTCCTGGTTGAAGTCCTGGTACTCCTCATAGACGGTGTACCCAGGGTGCCAGCGATAACCCAGATAGGTCATCATCTCAGCCAACACAGCAGGTGATCCTGAGGCACCAATGGCCGTCGTGTGGCGCACGACCTGCCTCGTGGGTTCCATCTGAAAACACAGATGTTTTCACTGGAGTCAAATGACAATGTGGATAATGTTCAAATACATTCCTAAAGAATAACTAGGGCTTATCCAACTTTGGGGTGAATGTTGTAACGGGATCCTAGTGTCAGAGTTAGTAAATTCGTTTAACCCGAGTAGAAGAGAGTTCAGAGTCCCAGAGTAAAGGTCGAGGAGTAAAAGATCCTAGTACCACCCGATGGCGACGTGGGCCCGTAAGGCACACAGCCAAGTTAGTAAAAGTTTTTACAATGTCTAGACTCGACTTCGGCCAAGGAGTGTGGAAGGGGAGTTCCTACAGGCAGTCGGCTCTGATACCAACTTGTGACGCCCCCGATTCAATCGTACACTAATCATACACGCAAACGTGTACGATCAAGATCAGGGACTCACGGGAAGATATCACAACACAACTCTACAAATAAAAATAAGTCATACAAGCATCATAATACAAGCCAGGGGCCTCGGGGGCTCGAATACAAGAGCTCGATCATAGGCGAGTCAGCGGAAGCAACAATATCTGAGTACAGACATAAGTTAAACAAGGTTGCCTTAAGAAGGCTAGCACAAACTGGGATACGGATCGAAAGAGGCGCAGGCCTCCTGCCTGGGATCCTCCTAACTACTCCTGGTCGTCGTCAGCGGGCATCACGTAGTAGTAGGCACTTCCGGTGTAGTAGGAGTCGTCGTCGACGGTGGCGTCTGGCTCCTGGGATCCAACATCTGGTTGCGACAACCAGGTAGAAGGGATAGAGGGAAAAGAAGGAGAAAGCAACCGTGAGTACTCATCCAAAGTACTCGCAAGCAAGAAGCTACACTACATATGCATGGGTATCAAATGGAGTAAGGGTATCATATGTGGACTGGACTGCAGAATGCCGGAATAAGAGGGGGATAGCTAGTCCTATCGAAGACTACGCTTCTGGCAGCCTCCGTCTTGCAGCATGTAGAAGAGAGTAGACTGAAGTCCTCCAAGTAGCATCGCATAGCATAATCCTAACCGATGATCCTCCCCTCGTCGCCCTGTGAGAGAGCGACCACCGGTTGTATCTGGCACTTGGAAGGGTGTGTTTTATTAAGTATCCGGTTCTAGTTGTCATAAGGTCAAGGTACAACTCCAAGTCGTCCTGTTACCGAAGATCACGGCTATTCGAATAGATTAACTTCCCTGCAGGGGTGCACCACATAACCCCAACACGCTCGATCCCATTTGGCCGACACACTTTCCTGGGTCATGCCCGGCCTCGGAAGATCAACACGTCGCAGCCCCACCTAGACCAACAGAGAGGTCAGCACGCCGGTCTAAACCTAAGCGCCCAGGGGTCTGGGCCCATCGCCCTTAGCACACCTGCACGTTGCGTGGGCGGCCGGAAGCAGACCTAGCCTAGTGGCGTTCCAGTCCAATCCAGCGCGCGCCGCTCCGTCGCTGACGTCGAAGGCTTCGGCTGATACCACGACGCCGGGATACCCATAACTACTCCCGCGTAGATGGTTAGTGCGTATAGACCAAATGGCCAGACTCAGATCAAATACCCAGATCTCGTTAAGCGTGTTAAGTATCCGCGAACGCCGACCAGGGCCAGGCCCACCTCTCTCCTAGGTGGTCCCAACCTGCCCTGTCGCTCCGCCACAAAGATCCACGAGGGCCGTGGGACAAAGGTCCTTTCAGCCCCCAATCCGTGAATCACTCGCGGGTACTCTACAAGCCGACCCGTCTTTAGTCACCACATTATCATATAATGATATAAGTATATACCCGTGATCACTCCCGAGTGATCACGGCCCGATAGTATAGCATGGCAGACGGACAAGAATGTAGGGCCACTGATGAAATACTAGCATCCTATACTAAGCATTAGGATTGCAGGTAAAGGTAACAACAGTAGTAGCAAGGACAGGCTATGCATCAGGATAGGATTAACGGGAAGCAGTAACATGCTACACTACTCTAATGCAAGCAGTATAGAGAAGAGTAGGCGATATCTGGTGATCAAAGGGGGGGGCTTGCCTGGTTGCTCTGGCAAGAGAGAGGGGTCGTCAACACCGTAGTCGTACGGGGTAGCAGCGGCGTCGGTCTCGGTGTCTAGAGAGAGAAGAGGGGGAAGAAACAATAAATATAATGCAAGCATATGCATAGTGAAGCATGACATGACAAGTAACGATGCTAGGCGTGCCCTAACGTGGTATGAGGTGGTACCGGTTAAGGGGAAACATCCGGGAAAGTATTCCCGGTGTTTCGTGATTTCGGGCAGAGGAGCCGGAGGGGGAAAGTTGCGGGTTCGATAGGTTAGGGGTGTGTGGCGGACGAACGGACTGCGTATCCGGATTCGTCTCGTCGTTCTGAGCAACTTTCATGTTGAAAATATTTTAATCCGAGTTACGGATTAAAAGATATGATTTTCTAAAGATTTTATTAATTTCTGGAATTTAATTAATTAATATTAATTCGAAAAATGAATTTATGACGTCAGCATGATGTCATGCTGACGTCAGCAGTCAACAGGGTTGACTTGGTCAACCTGACAGGTGGGTCCCGTTCGTCATACTCTGTTAGTTAATTAACAATAGTTAATTAGGTTAATTAGCCATTAGGTTAATTAATCAGGATTAATTAAATTAAGTATTTACTTAATTAATTAATTAATATTTTAATTATCATTTATTTTTATTTTTAACGTTCTGGGGGGGCCTGCGGTCAGTGGCATGGCCGGTCCAGTCAGCAAGGCTGACCGGGTCAACAGGCCGGCCGGGCCCCTAGGGCCCACGGGTCAGTGACCCAGGGGTGGCCCCAGGTCGGCCACGTCGGCGGCCGGCGTTGGGGAGCTCCGGGGAGCGTTCCCGCGGCGGAGGGGCGCCGGACCTCGCCGGGATTCGCCGTCCGGCGGCAAAAATGGCCGCGGGCGGGTGCGTTCGAACGTGGAGGGGATGCCGCGTCCAACGGTGGCAGAGGCACGGCCGGACTTGGCCGGAAACGACGCCGGCGAGCGGCGGAGGCGGCGGTGGGATTCGGGACCGCGTCGGGATCGCGCTACGGGGCTAACGGGAAGGCCAGGGGGCTGCGCGACGCGCTGAGCACAAGGGGCTCGGCCCCGTGACCATTTGGTCACTGGAAGGGCGCCGGCGACGAGATCCGCGACGGGGGCGCTCGGGTACGGAGGGGAACGAGGGGGAAGAGGAGGGGGGCCTCGACCGAGCGGAGGAGGCGCGAGGGGAGGGGGGGTACGTGGGGCGCGGTGAGCCGGCGCGAGCCGGAGCGCGACGAGCGCGGCGCCGGAGCGAGCTCCGGCCATGGCGACCGAGCGCGGGGGTCGACCCCTACGGCTACAGAGCGAAGCAGGGGAGGGAAGAGCTCACGGGGGGGACGCGTGGGGTCTCGGAAGCGGGCTCGGGGCGGTCGGGGGCGTCCGGCGGGGAGGAGGTCGAGGCGGCGGCCGTCCGGCGATGCGGATCCGGCGAGGTGGGAGTCGGGGACGGTCCCGAGGCGACGGGGGGGGGGGTTCGGGCGTCCTGCGCGGCCGGTCGGGGAGGAGGGGAGGGACGAGCGCCGGGGGGTGGGGCGCCGGCGTCGGGGGCGACGGGATCGGGCGGATCCCGATCCAGATCGGCGGGGGAGGGAGGAGAAGGGGATCGGGGGGGGAATGGGGGTCGGCTAGGGTTTCCGCCGACCGGGGGGGTTATGGGAGTGAGGGGGTGGGCCGGGCCAGGGGCTGGCCGGCTGGGCCAGGTGGGCTTGGCTCAGTTGGGCCACGGCCCAGGGAGGGGGGGGCTTTTCTCTTCTTCTCTTTTTTTTTGTTGCCCTGACCCTTTTTCGTATTTTCTTTCTTTTATTTATTTTCTCTTGTGTCTCAATTCAGTTTAAAATATTTATGCATTTTATAAAACTGGGGCTCCTACACCACAATTATCTATGTAATATTTAGTACAAACCGAACATTTTTATTTCAATGTTTGAAAACTTTTATTATTTACCAAAGTTTGAATTTGAATCTTGGTCCGGTTTTGATCTAACGACCGATTAGCAACAGTAACGTAGGTAACGTGGCTCCATTAGCGTGGGATTACTGTAGCTTAATTACCCGGGCGTTACAAATCCACTATTTCGGAAGAGGTTCCAATTGATTATGAGAACAAAGTTGCTATCTATGATGATTATTGTGATGACTTGTATGCTATAAAGAATAATGATATCCATGAAACTTGTCATTGTGATTTTAATTTTCAATTGGATTATGCCTCACATGATAGTTATTTCGTTGAGTTTGCTCCCACTATTATTCATGAGAAGAATTTTGCTTATGTGGAGAGTAGTAAATTTTCTATGCTTGTAGATCATGAAAAGAATGCTTTATGTGATGGTTATATTGTTGAATTCATTCATGATGCTACTGAAAATTATTATGAGGGAGTAATATATGCTTGTAGGAATTGCAATAATATCAAGTTTCCTCTCTATGTGCTTAAAGTTTTGAAGTTATGCTTGTTTTGCCCTCCTATGCTAGTTGATTATTGTTCCCATAAGTTGTTTGCTCACAAAATCCCTATGCATAGGAAGTGGGTTAGACTTAAATGTGCTAGTCATATTCTTCATGATGCTCTCTTTATGTTACAATTCTTATCTTTTATGTGAGCATCATTGAAATCATCATGCCTAGCTAGGGGCGTCAAACGATAGCGCTTGTTGGGAGGCAACCCAACTTTATTTTTGTTCCTTGATTTTCGTTACTTCTTAGCAATAAATAATTTATCTAGCCTCTGTTATTATTGAGTTTTTATGTTTTAATTAGTGTTTGTGCCAAGTAGAACCGTTGGGAAGACTTGAGGAAAGTCTTGTTGATCTTGCTGTAAAAAACAGAAACTTTAGCGCTCACGAGAATTGCTGCCATTTTTATTGGAGAGTGCTATTTAGTTAATTATTTTTGAAGATGATTAATATATAAATTCCTCACGTCCAGAAATTTAGTTTAGAATTTTTGGTGTTCCAGAAGTATACGTTTGATCCATATTACTATAGACTGTTCTGTTTTTGACAGATTCTGTTTTCTATGTGTTGTTTGCTTATTTTGATGAATCTATGAGTAGTATCGGAGGGTATGAACCATAGATAAGTTGGAATACAATAGATATTACACCAATATTAATTTAGAATGAGTTCACAACAGTACCTAAGTGGTGATTTATTTTCTTATACTAACGGAGCTTACGAGTTTTCTGTTAAGTTTTGTGTTGTGAAGTTTTCAAGTTTTGGGTAAAGATTTGATGGACTATGGAATAAGGAGTGGCAAGAGCCTAATCTTGGGGATGCCCAAGGCACCCCAAGGTAATATTCAAGTACGATCAAAAGCCTAAGCTTGGGGATGCTCCGGAAGGCATCCCCTCTTTCGTCTTTGTTCATCGGTAACTTTACTTGGAGCTATATTTTTATTCGCCACATGATATGTGTTTTGCTTGGAGCGTCAATTTGTTTTATTTTGTTTTGATTGCTGTTTGAATAAAGTATCAAGATCTGAAATTCTTAAATTTTAGAGAGTCTTCACATAGTTGCATAATTATTCGACTACTTATTGATCTTCACTTACATCTTTCGGAGTAGTTTGTCATTTGCCCTAGTGTTTCACGTATATCTTTTAGAGCACGGTGGTGGTTTTATTCTATAGAAATAATTGATCTCTCATGCTCCACTTATATTATTTTGAGAGTCCTAAACAGCATGGTAATTTGCTTTGGTTATGAATTTAGTCCTAATATGATGGGCATCCAAGAGGGATATAATAAAAACTTTCATATAAAGTGCATTGAATACTATGAGAAGTTTGATACTTGATGATTGTTTTGAGATATGAGGATGGTAATATTAGATTCATGCTAGTGAGTAGTTGTGAATTTGAGAGATACTTGTGTTAAAGTTTGTGATTCCCGTAGCATGCACGTATGGTGAACCGTTATGTGATGAAGTTGGAGCATGATTTATTTATTGATTGTCTTCCTTATGAGTGGCGGTCGGCGACGAGCGATGGTCTTTTCCTACCAATCTATGCCCCTAGGAGCATGCGTGTAGTACTTTGTTTCGATAACTAATAGATTTTTGCAATAAGTATGTGAGTTCTTTATGACTAATGTTGAGTCCATGGATTATACGCACTCTCACCCTTCCACCATTGCTAGCCTCTCTAATACTGCGCACCTTTCGCCGGTATCATACACCCACCATACCTACCTATTATGGCATTTCCATAGCCATTCCGAGATATATTGCCATGCAAGTTTCCACCGTTCCGTTATTATGACACACTTCATCATTGTCATATTGCTTTGCATGATCATGTAGTTGACATCGTATTTGTGGCAAAGCCACCGCTCATAATTCTTTCATACATATCAGTCATGAGTCATTGCACATCCCGGTACACTGCCGGAGGCATTCATATAGAGTCATATCTTGTTCTAAGTATCGAGTTGTAATTCTTGAGTTGTAAAGTAAATAGAAGTGTGATGATCATCATTATTAGAGCATTGTCCCATGTGAGGAAAGGATGATGGAGACTATTATTCCCCCATAAGTCGGGATGATACTCCGGACTAAAAAAAAGAAAGGCAAAAAAAAGAGAAGGCCCAAAAAAATGAGAGAAAAAGAGAGAAGGGGCAATGCTACTATCCTTTTACCACACTTTCATATACTAGTGGGAATCTTTCATTATAGAACTTGGCTTGTATATTCCAATGATGGGCTTCCTCAAAATGCCCTAGGTCTTCGTGAGCAAGCAAGTTAGATGCACACCCACTAGTTTCTTTTATTGAGCTTTCGTACACTTATAGCTCTAGTGCATCCGTTGCATGGAAATACCTACTCACTCACATTGATATCTATTAATGGGCATCTCCATAGCCCGTTGATACGCCTAGTTGATGTGAGACTATCTTCTCCTTTTTGTATTCTCCACAACCACCATTCTATTCCACCTATAGTGCTATATCCATGGCTCACGCTCATATATTGCGTGAAGATTGAAAAAGTTTGAGAACATCAAAAGTATGAAACAATTGCTTGGCTTGTCATCGGGGTTGTGCTTGATTTAAATATTTTGTGTGGTGAAGATGGAGCATAGCCAGACTATATGATTTTTTTGGGATAGCTTTCTTTGGCCATGTTATTTCAAGAAGACATAATTGCTTTGTTAGTATGCTTGAAGTATTATTATTTTTATGTCAATATTAAACTTTTGTCTTGAATCTTATGGATCTGAATATTCTTGCGACAATAAAGAGAATTACATGGATAAATATGTTAGGTAGCATTCCACATCAAAAATTCTGTTTTTATCATTTACCTACTCGAGGACGAGCTGGAATTAAGCTTGGGGGTGCTGATACGTCTCCAATGTATCTATAATTTTTGATTCTTCCATGCTATTATATTATCAACCTTGGATGTTTTATATGAATTTATATGCTATTTTATATGATTTTTGAGACTAATCTATTAACCTAGAGCCCAGTGCCAGTTTCGGTTTTTTCCTTGTTTTAGAGTATCGCAGAAAAGGAAAATCAAACGGAGTCGAATTGACCTGAAACTTCATGGAACTTATTTTTGGACCAGAAGAAGCCCATGGAGTATCGGAGATGGACCAGGAGAGTCCCGGGCTGCCCACGAGGGTGGGGGCGCGCCCCCTGCCTCGTGGACAGCCCGGAGGTCCACCGACGTACTTCTTCCTCCCATATATACCCATATACCCTAAAAACTTCGGGGAGCATAATAGATCGGGAGTTCCGCTGCCAGAAGCCTCAGTAGAAACCGAAAACCAATCTAGACCCGTTCTAGCACCCTGCCGGAGGGGGGAACCTCTCTCCGGTGGCCATCTTCATCATCCCGGTGCTCTCCATGACGAGGAGGGGAGTAGTTCTCCCTCGGGGCTGAGGGTATGTACCAGTAGCTATGTGTTTGATCTCTCTCTCTCTCTCTCGTGTTCTTGAGGTGGTACGATCTTTATGTATGGCGAGCTTTGCTATTATAGTTGGATCTTATGATGTTTATCCCCCTCTACTCTCATAATGGATTGAGTTTTCCCTTTGAAGTTATCTTATCGGATTGAGTCTTTAAGGATTTGAGAACACTTGATGTATGTCTTGCATGGGATACTCGTGGTGACAATGGGGTATTCTATTGATCCACTTGATGTATGTTTTGGTGATCAACTTGCGGGTTCCGTGACCTTGGGAATCTATGCATAGGGGTTGGCACACATTTTCGTCTTGACTCTCTGGTAGAAACTTTGGGGCACTCTTGGAAGTACTTTTGTGTTGGTTGAATAGATGAATCTGAGATTGTGTGATGCATATCGTATAATCATACCCACGGATACTTGAGGTGACATTAGAGTATCTAGGTGACATTAGGGTTTTGGTTGATTTGTGTCTTAAGGTGTTATTCTAGTACGAACTCTATGTTGAATGGAAAGAATAGCTTCATGTTATTTTACTACGGACTCTTGAATAGATCGATCAGAAAGGATAACTTTGAGGTGGTTTTGTACCCTACCATAACCTCTTCGTTTGTTCTCCGCTATTAGTGACTTTGGAGTGAGTCTTTGTTGCATGTTGAGGGATAGTTATATGATCTAATTATGTTATTATTGTTGAGAGAACTTGCACTAGTGAAAGTATGAACCCTAGGCCTTGTTTCAACGCATTGCAATACCGTTTGTGCTCACTTTTATCATTAGTTACCTTGCTGTTTTTATATTTTCAGATTACAAAAACCTTTATCTACCATCCATATACCACTTGTATTACCATCTCTTCACCAAACTAGTGCACCTATACAATTTACCATTGTATTGGGTGTGTTGGGGACACAAGAGACTCTTTGTTATTTGGTTGCAGGGTTGCTTGAGAGAGACCATCTTCATCCTACGCCTCCTACGGATTCATAAACCTTAGGTCATCCACTTGAGGGAAATTTGCTACTGTCCTACAAACCTCTGCACTTGGGGGCCCAACAACGTCTATAATAAGAAGGTTGTGTAGTAGGCATCAGTATCCTCCTTTGAACAATTCGAGTGGCTTGACTTGGCACATGTTCATGCATGTAGTTGAAACAATATCAACATAGCCTCCACGATATTTATGTATATGGTGAATTATATCCTATTCATGCTTGCATTCAGTGTTGATTAATTTTAATGCATGTTCATGACTGTTGTCGCTCTCTAGCTGGTCGCTTCCCAGTCTCTTTCTAGCCTTCACCTGTACTAAGCGGGAATACTGCTTGTGCATCCAATTCCATAAACCCCAAAGTTGTTCCATATGAGTCCACCATACCTTCCTATATGCGGTATCTACCTGCCGTTCCAAGTAAATTTGTATGTGCCAAACTCTAAACCTTCAAATAAAAATTCTGTTTTGTATGCTCGAATAGCTCATGTATCAACTAGGGCTATCTGTATCTTCCATGCTAGGCGGGTTATTCTCAAGAGGAGTGGACTCTGCTCCTCACTCACGAGAAAATGGCTGGTCACCGGGATGCCCAGTTCCATGCTCAAATCAAATCAAAATAACTGCAAACAAAACTCCCCCAGGATTGTTGTTAGTTGGAGGCACCCGTTGTTTCGGGCAAGCCATGGATTGATGCTTGTTGGTGGTGGGGGAGTATAAACTTTACCATTCTGCTTGGGAACCGCCTATAATGTGTGTAGCATGGAAGATATCGAGATCTCTCGGTTGTTATGTTGACAATGAAAGTATACCGCTCAAAATATTATTCATCTCTATTTCAAAACCGAGGTCTGGCATCTCTGCAAATCCCTGCTTCCCTCTGTGAAGGGCGTATCCATTTACTTTTATGTTGAGTCCTCACCCTCTTATTAAAAAACACCAGTTGGAGAGCACCGCTGTCATTTGCATGTATTATTATTAGTTTACATTGAGTATGACTGTGACTGGATCTCTTTTACCATGAATTACAATTTCCAGTCAGCCCTTGATCTTCAGGGGTACTCCGCATTTATGTTTTTTGCGGTCTCAGAAAGGGCTAGCGAGATACCATCTTGTTATATCATATTATGATTGTTTTGAGGAAGTGTTGTCATCCGAGATTTATTATTATTGCTCCCTAGTTGATTATGCCATTGATATGAGTAAACATGAGACCTAAATGTTATTGTGAATATGGTTAGTTCATAATCTTTGCTGAAAACTTGAATGCTGGCATTACATGTTTACAACAACAAGAGAAAACAGAGTTTGTAAAAGTCTTTCTTTATCACTTTCAGTTTGTCAACTGAATTGCTTGAGGACAAGCAAAGGTTTTAGCTTGGGGGAGTTGATACGTCTCCAACGTATCTACTTTTCCAAACACTTTTGCCCTTGTTTTGGACTCTAACTGGCATGATTTGAATGGAACTAACCCAGACTGACGATGTTTTCAGCAGAATTGCCATGGTGTTATTATTGTGTAGAAATAAAAGTTCTTGGAATGACCTGAAAATCAAGGGAGAATATTTTTGGAATATATAAAAAATACTGGCAAAAGAATCAAGGCCAGGGGGCCCACACCCTGTCCACGAGGGTGGGGGCGCGCCCCCTGCCTCGTGGGCTCCCTGGTGCTCCTCTGAACTCAACTCCAACTCTATATATTCGGGTTCGGGGAGAAAAAAAGGAGAGAAGGAGTCATCGCGTTTTACGATACAGAGCCTCCGCCAAGCCCTAATCTCTCTCGAGAGGGCTGATCTGGAGTCCGTTCGGGGCTCCGAAGAGGGGAATCCATCGCCATCGTCATCATCAACCTTCCTCCATCACCAATTTCATGATGCTCACCGCCGTGCGTGAGTAATTCCATCGTAGGCTTGCTGGACGGTGATGGGTTGGATGAGATTTATCATGTAATCGAGTTAGTTTTGTTAGGGTTTGATCCCTAGTATCCACTATGTTCTAAGATTGATGTTGCTATGACTTTGCTATGCTTAATGCTTGTCACTAGGGCCCGCGTGCCCTGATTTCAGATTTGAACCTATTATGTTTTCATGAATATCTGTGAGTTCTTGATCCTATCTTGCAAGTCTATAGTCACCTATTATGTGTTATGATCCGTTAACCCCGAAGTGATAATAATCGGGATACTTACCGGTGACGACCGTGGTTTGAGGAGTTCATGTATTCACTAAGTCTTAATGCTTTGGTCCGGTACTCTATTAAAAGGAGGCCTTAATATCCCTTAGTTTCCAACAGGACCCCACTGCCACAGGAGGGTAGGACAAAAGATTTCATGCAAGTTATTTTCCATAAGCACGTATGACTATATTCGGAATACATGCCTACATTACATTGATGAACTGGAGCTAGTTCTGTGTCACCCTATGTTATAACTATTGCATGAGGAATCACATCCGACATAATTATCCATCACTGATCCAATGCCTATGAGCTTTTCACATATTGTTCTTCGCTTATTTACTTTTCCGTTGTTACTGTTACAATCACTATAAAACCAAAGTTATTACTTTTGCTACCGTTACCGCTATTATCATATTATTTTGCTACTAAATACTTTGTTGCAGATATTAAGTTTCCAGGTGTGGTTGAATTGACAACTCAGCTGCTAATACTTGAGAATATTCTTTGGCTCCCCTTGTGTCGAATCAATAAATTTGGGTTGAATACTCTACCCTCGAAAACAGTTGCGATCCCCTATACTAGTGGGTTATCAGGGGGCGCGCGGCCAGCCCTAGGCCCTCTCCTCTCTCTCCCACAAGGCCCATGTTGGCCCATTAGTTCCCCCGGGGGTTCCGATAACCCCCCAGCACTCTAATAAATATCCGGTGACCCCTGGAACTCATCCGGTGTCCGAATATAGTCGTCCAATATATCAATCTTTATGTCCCAACCATTTCGAGACTCCTCGTCATGTCCGTGATCATATCTGGGAATCCGAACTACCTTCGGTACATCAAAACACATAAACTCATAATACCGATCGTCACCGAGCGTTAAGCGTGCGGACCCTATGGGTTCGAAAACTATGTAGACATGACCGAGACACGTCTCCAGTAAATAACCAATAGCGGAACTTGGATGCTCATATTGGCTCCTACATATTCTACGAAGATCTTTATCGGTCAAACCGCATAACAACATACGTTGTTCCCTTTGTCATCGGTATGTTACTTGCCCGAGATTCGATCGTCGGTATCTCAATACCTAGGTCAATCTCGTTACCGGAAAGTCTCTCTACTCGTTCCGTAGTGCTACATCCCGTAACTAACTCATTAGATACATTGCTTGCAAGGCTTATATTGATGTGCATTACCGAGAGGGCCCAGAGATACCTCTCCGACAATCGGACTGACAAATCCTAATCTCGATCTATGCCAACTCAACAAACACCATCGGAGACACCTATAGAGCACCTTTATAATTACCCAGTTACGTTGTGACATTTGGTAGCACACAAAGTGTTCCTCCGGCACTACTAGGAAAAGGCCTACTAATGGCGCACTGGTTTTGCCTACTAATGGCGCATTACCAGTGCGCCATTAGTAGCACGCCACTAGTATATCTTACTAATGGCGCACCAACTAGTGCGCCATTAGTATGTAACAGCATGTGCCATTAGTGTGCCTCCCGGGGGGCCATACGTAAGCATGGCTTTGTCATACTAATGGCGCATTCTCTGTTGATGCGCCATTAGTATCCTTTGGCATACTAATGGCGCACCTGGTGGTGATGCGCCATTAGTATGAATATTTGGTTTTTTTTCCTTTTCTGATTTTTGCGCAGGTTACAAAATATATTATTAGACAGAATATAAAATATATTATTAGACAGAATATAGACAGCAGCACACAGCAACATCAGATTCATCGAATACAATAGAAGATTAGTCTCCGAATACAATTCATCATATTAGTCTCCGAATTCAAAAGACCGAACAAAAATAAAACATTACAAGTCTCAAGACCGCGAGTATCGAGTTTGTCGGAAGTAATACTAATCCTAACAAGTCCTACTAATCATCATCATACAACTTCTACTCGTTATTCATAACAAGTCATACGATCATCATCTTGATAGTCTTCGAACCAACCCTACTTAATTGTTCTTAGCACATGATCATCAGTATTAGGCAGGACCTAAATACCCTATTTAAGCTAAAATAGCATAAAACAATATAGACCCTGACTCTCCATTATGGAGAATGGAGAACATCCTGTCTCCAATTCTTGCGCTTCGCTTCCTTTTGCTTCCAAGAAGCTCCTTACGACTGTCCATACATTTTTTCCATCCTTTGATTTTCATGTCTCCACTTCTTTTAGAAATCTCGTATGGACAGTTGAGATTCGTAGGACGACCTGGCTGTATGTTCAAAACATTAACACTACCTTTCAGATACATCATATGAGGCACACCATTCTCTGGGATTATCTGTTGAAAAACATAGTAATAACTTCATAGTTAGCAATGATGTACTAGTTTTAGAAGTATGCAAAAGATGCACGGATGTCGTAATAGTAAAAATCTTACCAGGGTATCTCCATGGTAGTTACCGTAGTTGAACACATGCACTAGTGGCACGTATTTACCATAATGTTGAGGAGTTTGATTGTAGATATTGTGATTCTCAATGTCAGTACAAAATCCGACCAAATGATTTTTCTCCTTGTAAGTTGTTAATTCGGAGCCATCGGTGTAGTGGGTTTTGTCTACCATCTCCCGCACATTCTTTGAACAATAAAAATAAGCTGTCAATGGAAATAAGCTGTCAACTATTTTGAAATAAACAATATAAATTAGCTAATAACTATGTTTGAGAAACTCACATAGCGGTAGAACTGGAGGCGTATCAACAAGGACCCAAATGTCCATATTGTCTTGGTTGATGTCAGGATTACCAAGATCCATGGTGATAAGCATACCCTCATCAAAACCATACATCTTGCAAAATGCTTCCCAATTTTTGCAACCAAAATGGGTTACGCTCTCAGAATTATATAGATTTACTTCAAAGTCCACATCGTGATGAGTCCTTAGGTGAATTTTCTTTGTTTTAGAAATTTCATGGTCTTCAAAATCCATCCTCTCCAAGACATAGCGTCTTGCATGGCATGGGATAAGCTATACTCGAATTGTAAAAGATGAAAATTACACGTTGAAATAGTTGAAGTCATGCTTAATTATGAAAATAACACTTGTTGTCGTTGTGTACCGTTTCAACTTCGAAGGTCTCCTCGAGCTTAATGCTGAAGCGCCGATCATCGTCTAGGTGAGGCATGTCACACAGACCTCGATCGTCGTGGCACCAGTCGCACTCCGCCGGGAGACTTTCGTCGTCCGATGATGATGACGACATATCCTGGGACAGCTCCCAGAATTACTTGCCACCCGAACCACCGGCCTCATCGTTGTGGGCCATGTTTCGCTCTAAATAGGAAAAAAGTTTGGTCAAAAAGTTGGTTATTGTCAATGAACAAGATCATGGTCTCATCATTTAGGGTTTGTCGACACCGAGGCACCCTAAAAGCCTAAGCTTTCATCATTTAGGGTTTGCTAACACCGAGGCACCCTAAAAGCCTAAGCGTACATCATTTAGGTTCTCATCGACACCGAGGCATCCGGGGCAGCCAAGTTAAGTTTTCATCATTTAGGGTTTATCGATGCCGAGGCACCCTAGGTTGGGCCTAATCACTTGGCACTAATCACTTGGCTCTATTGCCACCTAGGTCGACGCCGAGGCACCCTAAAAGCCTAAGCTTTCATCATTTAGGTTTTTATCGACACCGAGGCACCCTAAAAGCCAAGGTTTAATCATTTAGGGTTTGTCGACGCTAAGGCACCCTAAAAGCCTAAGCTTTCATCATTTAGGGCCGGGGTATATTAGTACTTAATCAAGTAGCAGATGGTCTAACTAAGGGTTTTGGAGTTAAGGAACATAATTTAGCTTGTAACAAAAGATGGGAATGATATCTATCTATCACCAATCTTGACTGGGAGTGTTGGGCTGAGCATAACAGGGTGTAATGAAGCATTAGTAGATTGCATCTTACATGTCCAGCTCTACTTTCTCGTGGCTTTTTGTCCCACTGATTGGATATATATTGCATGAACACAGAATATCTCAGATAGAGGAATACAACTAGTTTCCAATAATTGCCAAGGAACAACTTTGGAAATCTACAGATTAAGTACTAAGATACCCCGGCCCATGCATTAGTCGCAAATACCCCATATGCCCGATTTTTAGCAAAGTCATGCTAAAATTCATGGAAAATTTCAGCATGACCTTTGCTGAAAATAGGACATATGGAGTACCCGAATTTGCCGGAACGGAAGTTAATCGACATTCCGGCAAACTCAAGGGCCTCTCGGGGTACCTGCAAAATCATTGAGCAGGAAGCCCCCAACAGCACCCGAAGTATATGTAACAAAAAACAGGTGACAAAACTTGCACACCCCTCTCCGCTTAACGAGGCATGGAAACAGTGCCAGGACAGCAACCAAACACTGTCCAGGCACAGTTTAGGGAGGCTCCAAGCCAGACACGATTCAGTGTGGACACGATCCAAACAGACCCTAAATGACTGGGGATACTTGTAAAAACTTAGTTTAGCTCCTTTCACACATAGATAAGCAGTTGGGAAAAAGACACAATTTCCTGTAAGAACTTGAAAAAGAAACTACGCCATATGTACTTCAAGACTTCAAGTATATAGCCATAAAAAATAGTTCATGCATGTATGAGCCGTGGATCGTGCTGTTTGCGAAAAGAGTAAACCCATAGGGGGCAACTTACCTGTTATTTCAGGCTAATTGTATTAAAATTTCAAGCAACTACAATGAGACATGTAAAAAAGGTGCTATCTCTCTCTTGTGCTATCTATCTCTTGCAAAAAAGTGCAGTTCCTTTAAAGTTTCAAATTTGCACTTGCATTGCATTTAAACATGCCCATTGGTTGTGGGTGAACCATTCAGAACAATGAGCCATGGCAATGTCACATTTCAGCACCAAAGTGGCTTGCACTTCTTTTTAGTTGAACTTTTTTTAATAGACAAACAACCAAATGCTCAGAACTACTACTACTACCACTACATCATTTTCCTCTAGAACAGAACCAAACATTTTTTAATATAAAAATACGCAGTTCAAAGATTTTGGCAGAAGAAGTCCAGTTCATGTCGTACCAATAGTGCTTGAAGATCGAAGTTGTAGTTGTGAGCACTTGCAGATTCTTCAGCAGTTAAGCCACGGTAAAATGAATCCTACAAAACTAAAGGCCATACTGAAAATCAAGCATGATTCTACTGCAGGATCCCTAGCAGGCTCGTAATGCAAAGCATTTCCAATCGCAGAAGAGGAGTACTGGGGGAAGGATGCGCGTACACTTGAGGGAAGCGGTGTACTGGGGGAAGCAGGAGGAGTCGGCGATCCGGGCCGCGCTGGGGTAAGGCCGGAGTTGAGGTGGAGCGGAGACCGAAGTTGAGGTGGAGCTCGAACGAATCCACCAAGACGGCGAAGCAGAGCTTGGCGCAGCTCCTAGGCACGACGACGGAGCACGGGGTGGTCGGTGGCCGCGGTGACGTGCGGTGGCCGCGGAGGGTTCGGTCGGCTGGGCGCGCCACGACGGAGGGCCGGCAGCGGCGGCAGGGGCAGCGCAAGACCATAGTGGCGGCGGCGTCGCCGACGGCGTGCAGGCGCGGCGGACGGAGGGGGCGGAGCAAGGGGGCGGCGGCGTAGGGTTGGGGTCAAGTGCGGGATCTGGCGAGGGAGGGAGGCCACAGTGCGAGGGGAATAGGTGGAGTGGGGGAGGGTTAGCAATGGCGCACCTCCCCCTAGTGCGCCATAAGTACGACGATTCTAATGGCGCACCTCCCCCTGGTGCGCCATTAGAATTTTGTTTCAATTACTAGCCCGACTGGTCAGGTTATATTCCACCTAACCCTATCTCCATCAGAACACGCCCACTAGCCTGATTGGTCAGCACGCAGCACACACACACTAGGAGGTCCTGGGTTCGATTCCCAGGCTCCCCAATTTTTGTTTTTATGCATTTAAAATGCTGTTTGATTTTTATTTGTGTTTAAATATGTTCAAACTTGTTTAAATCATGACAGCAATATTTTTTATAAAAACAGTAATAATTTTTTAGAAAATATCATCAAATTTGTTATTTGAAAATATTTATGAATATGAAAAGATATCATCAAATTTATCATTTGAAAATATCATCAAAATTTTTATTTGAAAACATAATCAAATTTGTTTTTTTTGCAATTTTAGTTGCATTCATTTGTGATGATGGAGCGGGCCTTGGAGGGTGCTGGAGAGAGGGTGCGGTGGGTCGTCGGCGACGGTGGAGTGGGGGAGGGTGCGGGCCGGGGGTCGGCGGCGGCGGCCGATGGAGCGGGGGAGGGTGTGGTGGGTCGGCGGCGGCGGTGGAGTGGGGAAGGGTGCGGGGGGTCGGCGGCGGCAGCCGGTGGAGCGGGGGAGATGGTGCGGGGGGTGCTCGGCGGCGAGGGGGACCGGATCTGGCGAGGTGGGATAGCGAACGAGATGGAGGGGGATCGAGATCGAGTGTCCGTGAAATTTAAAAAAGTAAAAAAATATAAATATATATACTAATGGCGCACCGGGTAATAGTGCGCCATTACTAGTTTAAACTAGTAATGGCGCACTGTGAAACGGTGCGCCATTAATAGTTTTGCAAAAAAAAGAATAAGAATTTTTTTTACAGTAATGGCGCACTCTCTGCCTGGTGCGCCATTACTAGTTAGAACTAGTAATGGCGCATTGTCGACCTGATGCGCCATTAGTATGTATGGAAGAATGGAAAAAAAATTAATACTAGTGGCGCACCCTGTTTCCGGTGCGCCATTAGTGTCTTCCACACTAATGGCGCATTACCAACAGGTGCGCCATTAGTATATAGTAGTGGTGCACTGATTCCCTGGTGCGCCATTAGTATCAATCCTATCTATAGCCCTTTTCCTAGTAGTGCGGTATTCGGGAGTTGCATGATCTCATAGTCATAGGAACATGTATAAGTTATGGAGAAATCAATAGCAACAAACTAAACGATCATTGTGCTAAGCTAACGGATGGGTCGTCAATCACATCATTCTCTAATGATGTGATCCCGTTAATCAAATGACAACTCATGTCTATGGTTAGGAAACATAACCATCATTGATTCAAGGAGCTAGTCAAGTAGAGGCAAACTAGTGACACTCTGTTTGTCTATGTATTCACACATGTACTAAGTTTCTGCTTAATATAATTCTAGCATGTATAATAAACATTTATCATGATATAAGGAAATATAAATAACAACTTTATTATTGCCTTTAGGGCATATTTCTTTTAATCTCCCACTTGCACTAGAGTCAATAATCTAGTTCACATCGTCATGTGATTTAACACCAATAGTTCATATATTTATGTGATTAGTTCACATCTCCATGTGACTAACACCCAAAGGGTTTACTAGAGTCAATAATCTAGTTCACATCGCTATGTGATTAACACCCAAAGAGTGATCATGTTTTGCTTGTGAGAGAAATGTAGTCAACGGGCCTGCCACATTCAGAGCCGTATGCATTTTCCAAATTTTCTATATCTACAATGCTTTGCACGGAGATACTCTAGATAATTGCTCCCACTTTCAATATGTATCTAGATCGAGACTTAGAGTCATCCAAATCGGTGTCAAAGCTTGCATCGACGTAACTCTTTATAACGAACTCTTTGTCACCTCCATATCCGAGAAACATTTCCTTATTGCACTAAGGATATTCTGACCGCTATCCAGTGATCCACTCCTAGATCACTATTGTACCCTCTTTCCAAACTCTTGGTGAGGTACACAATAGGTCTGGTACACAGCGTGTCATACTTTATAGAACCTATGGCCGAGGCATAGGAAATGACTTTTCATTCTCTTTCTATTTTCTACCGTGGTCGGGTTTTGAGTCTTTACTCAACTTCACACCTTGCAACACAGGCAAGAACTCCTTATTTGACTTTTCCATTTTGAAGTATTTCAGAACCTTGTCAGGGTATGTACTCATTGAAAATATATCAAGCGTCTTGATCTATCTCTATAGATCTTGATGCTCAATATGTAAGTAGCTTCACCGAGGTATTTCTTTGAAAAACTCCTTTCAAACACTCCTTTATGCTTTCCATAAAATTCTACATTATTTCCGATCAACAATATGTCATTCATATATACTTATCAGAAATGTTGTAGTGCTCCCACTCACTTTCTTGTAAATACAGGCTTCACTGCAAGTCTGTATAAAACCATATGCTTTGATCACTTTATCAAAGCATATATTCCAACTCCTGAGATGCTTGCACCAGTCCATAGATGGATCGCTGGAGCTTGCTCACTTTGTTAGCACCTTTAGGATTGACAAAACTTTCTGGTTTCATCATATACAACTCTTCTTTAAGAAATCCATTGAGGAATGCAGTTTTGACATCTATTTGCCAGATTTCATAAAATGCGGCAACTGCTAACATGATTCGGACAGACTTTTAAGCATCGATACGAGTGAGAAAATCTCATCGCAGTCAACACCTTGAACTTGTCGAAAACCTTTTGCGACAATTCAAGCTTTGTAGATAGTAACACTACTATCAGCATCCGTCTTCCTCTTGAAGATCCATTTAATCTTAATGGCTCGCCGATCATCGGTCAAGTCAATCAAAGTCCACACTTTGTTCTCATACATGGATCCCATCTAAGATTTCATGGCCTCAAGCCATTTCGCGGAATCTGGGATCATCATCGCTTCCTCATAGTTCGTAGGTTCGTCATGGTCTAGTAACATGATTTCTAGAACAGGATTACCGTAGCACTTTGGTGCGGAATGTATTCTGGTTGACCTACGAGGTTCGGTAGTGACTTGATCTGAAGTTTCATGATCATCATCATTAACTTCCTCACTAATCGGTGTAGGCATCACTGGAACTGATTTCTGTGATGAACTACTTTCCAATTCGGGAGAAGGTACACTTACCTTATCAAGTTCTACTTTCCTCCCACTCACTTCTTTCGAGAGAAACTTCTTCTCTAGAAAGGATCCACTCTTAGCAATGAATATCTTGCCTTTCGGATCTGTGATAGAAGGTGTACCCAATAGTTTTCTTTGGGTATCCTATGAAGACACATTTCTCCTATTTGGGTTCGAGCTTATCAGGTTGAAAGTTTTTCACATATGCATCATAGCCCCAAACTTTAAGAACCGATAGCTTAGGTTTCTTGCTAAACCATAGTTCATATGGCGTAGTCTCAACGGATTTAGATGGTGCCCTATTTAACGTGAATGCAGCTGTCTCTAATGCATAACCCCAGAACGATAGTGATAAATCGGTAAGAGACATCATAGATTGCACTATATCCAATAAAGTACGGTTATGACGTTCGGACACACCATTATGCTATGGTGTTCCAGGTGGCATGAATTTGTGAAACTCTTCCACATTGTTTTTAGTTGAAGACCAAACTCGTAACTCAAATATTAGTCTCCGTGATTAGATCATAGAGACTTTATTTTCTTGTTACGATGATTTTCCATTTCACTATGAAATTCTTTGAACTTTTCAAATGTTTCAGACTTATGTTTCATCAAGTAGATATACTCATATCTGCTCAAATCATTTGTGAAGATCAGAAAATAACGATAGCCGCCGCGAGCCTCAACACTCATCGGACATCATACATCAGTATGTATTATTTTCAATAAGTTAGTTGCTCGCTCCATTGTCCCGGAGAACGGAGTCTTAGTCATCTTGCCCATGAGGCATGGTTCACAAGTATTAAGTGATTCATAATCAAGTGATTCCAAAAGCCCATCAGCATGGAGTTTCTTGATGCGCTTTACACCAATATGACCTAAACGGCAGTGCCACAAATAACTTCCACTATCATTATTAACTTTGCATATTCTGGCTTCAAAATTATGAATATGTGTATCGCTACGATCGAGATTCAATAAACCATTTATTTTGAGTGTATGACCATAGAAGGTTTTATTCATGTAAATAGAACAAACAATTATTCTTTGACTTAAATGAATAACAATATTGCAATAAACACGATCCAATCATATTCATGCTCAACGCGAACACCAAATAACATTTATTTTAGGTTCAACACTAATCCCAAAGGTACAGGGAATCAACCTTGCAATCACTTCCAACTCACATCATCACCTCGCCCTTAACTAGTCTCTATTTATTTTGCAACTTCCGTTTCGAGTTACTACTCTTAGTAACTGAACCAGTATTAAATACTGAGGTGTTGTTATAAACACTAGTAAAGTACACATCAATAACATGTATATCAAATATATAGTTTTGTTCACTTTGCCATGCTTCTTATCCTCCAAGTATCTAGGGAAGTTCCACTTCTATTGACCATTTCCTTTGCAGTAGAAGCACTCAGTTCCAGGCTTGGGTCTAGCTTTGAGCTTCTTCATCAGAGTGACAACTTGCTTGCCTTTCTTCTTTGAAGTTCCCTTTCTTTCCCTTGCCCTTTTACTTGAAACTAGTGGTCTTTTTAACCATCAACACTTGATGCTTTTCTTGATTTCTACCTTCGCCGATTTTAGCATCGCGAAGAGCTTGGGAATTGTTTTCGTTATCCCTTGCATATTATAGTTCATCACGAAGTTCTAGTAACTTGGTGATAGTGACTAGAGAACTTTGTCAATCACTATATTATCGGGAAGATTAACTCCCACTTGATTCAATTGATTGTAGTACTCAGAAATTCTGAGCACATGCTCACTCGTTGAGCTATTCTCCTCCATCTTGTAGGCAAAGTACTGTCAAAGGTCTCATACCTCTTGACACGGGCATGAGTATGAGATACCAATTTCAACTCTTGGAACATCTTATCTGCTCCATGGCGTTCAAAACATTTTTGAAGTTCTGGTTCTAAGCCGTAAAGCATGGTGCACTAAACTATCAAGTGGCCATCATACCGAGCTTGTCAAACGTTCATAACGTCTGCATCTGCTCCTACAATAGGTCTGTCACCTAGCGGTGCATCAAGGACATAATTCTTCTGTGCAGCAATGAGGATAGTCTTCAAATCACGGACCCAGTCCGCATCATTGCTACTATCATCTTTCAACCTATATTTCTCTAGGAACACATCGAAAAATAAACGGGGAGCTATAATGTGAGCTATTGATCTACAACATAATTTGCAAATACTACCAGGACTAAGTTCATGGTAAATTAAAGTCCAATTAATCATATTACTTAAGAACTCCCACTTAGATAGACATCCCTCTAGTCATCTAAATGATCACGTGATCCAAATCAACTAAACCATGTCCGATCATCACGTGAGATGGAGTAGTTTTCAATGGTGAACATCACTATGTTGATCATATCTACTATATGATTCACGCTCGACCTTTCGGTCTGCAGTGTTTCAAGGCCATATCTGCATATGCTAGGCTCGTCAAGTTTAACCTGAGTATTCCGCATGTGCAAAACTGGCTTGCACCCGTTGTATGTGAACGTAGAGCTTATCACACCCGATCATCACGTAGTGTCTCGGCACAACGAACTAACGCAACGGTGCATACTCAGGGAGAACACTTATACCTTGAAATTTAGTGAGAGATCATCTTATAATGCTACCGCTGAACTAAGAAAAATAAGATGCATAAAGGATAAACATCACATGCAATCAAAATATGTGACATGATATGGCCATGATCATCTTGTGCCTTTGATCTCCATATCCAAAGTACCGTCATGATCTCTATCGTCACCGGCATGACACCATGATCTCCATCATATTGATCTCTATCAACGTGTCGTCACATGGTCGTCTCGCCAACTATTGCTCTTGCAACTATTTCTATCGCATAGCGATAAAGTAAAGCAATTATTTGGTGCTTGCATCTTATGCAATAAAGAGACAACCATAAGGCTTCTGCCGGTTGCCGATAACTTCCACAAAACATGATCATATCATAAAAAAATTTATATCTCATCATGTCTTGACTATATCACATCACAACATGCCCTGCAAAAACAAGTTAGACGTCCTCTACTTTGTTGTTGCAAGTTATATGTGGCTGCTACGGGCTGAGCAAGAACCATTCTTACCTACGCATGAAAAACCACAACGCGGTATAGTGATTGCTTTTTGATCTTCAGAAAGAACCCTGTTCATTGAATCTGATTCAACTAAAGTTGGAGAAACTGACACCCACCAGCCACCTGTGTGCAAAGCACGTCGGTAGAACCAGTCTCGCGTAAGTGTACACGTAATGTCGGTCTGGGCCGCTTCATCTAGTGACACTTTGTTTGTCTATGTATTCACACATGTATCATGTTTCCGCTTAATACAATTCTAGCATGAATAATAAACATTTATCATGATATAAGTAAATAAATAATAACTTTATTATTGCCTCTAGGGAATATTTCCTTTAGTCTCCCACTTGCACTAGAGTCAATAATCTAGATTACACAGTAATGATTCTAACACCCATGGAGCCTTGGTGCTGATCATGTTTTGCTCGTGGAAGAGGCTTAGTCAACGGGTCTGCAATATTCAGATCCGTATGTATCTTGCAAATCTCTATGTCTCCCATCTGGACTTGATCTCGGTTGGAGTTGAAGTGTCTCTTGATGTGCTTGGTTCTCTTGTGAAATCTGGATTCCTTTACCAAAGAAATTGCACCAGTATTGTCACAAAGATTTTCATTGGACCCGATGCACTAGGTATGACACCTAGATCGGATATGAACTCCTTCATCCAGACTCCTTCATTTGCTGCTTCCGATGTAGCTATGTACTCCGCTTCACATGTATATCCCTCTACGACGCTTTGTTTAGAACTGCACCAACTGACAGCTCCACCGTCTAATAAAAACACGTATCCGGTTTGCGATTTAGAATCGTCCGGATCAGTGTCAAAGCTTACATCGACGTAACCACTTACGATGAGCTCTTTGTCACCTCCATAAACGAGAAACATATCCTTCGTCCTTTTCAGGTATTTTAGGATGTTCTTGACCGCTATCCAGTGATCCACTCCTGGATTACTTTGGTACCTCCCTGCTAAACTAATAGCAAGGCACACATCAGGTCTGGTACACATCATTGCATACATGATAGAGCCTATGGCTGATGCATAGGGAACATCTTTCATTTTCTCTCTATCTTCTGCAATAGTCGGGCATTGAGTCTTACTCAACTTCACACCTTGCAATACAGGCAAGAACCCTTTCTTTGCTTGATCCATTTTGAACTTTTTCAAAACTTTGTCAAGGTATGTGCTTTGTAAAAGTCCAATCAAGCGTGTCGATCTATCTCTATAGATCTTGATGCCCAATATATAAGCAGCTTCACCGAGGTCTTTCATTGAAAAACTCTTCTTCAAATATCCTTTTATGCTATCCAGAAATTTTATATCATTTCCAATCAACAATATGTCATCCAAATATAATATTAGAAATGCTACAGAGCTCCCACTCACTTTCTTGTATATACATGCTTCTCCAAAAGTCTGTATAAAACCATATGCTTTGATCACACTATCAAAATGTTTATTCCAACTCCGAGAGGCTTGCACCAGTCCATAAATGGAAAGCTGGAGCTTGCACACTTTGTTAGCTCCCTTTGGATCGACAAAACCTTCCGGTTGCATCATATACAACTCTTCTTCCAGAAATCCATTCAGGAATGCAGTTTTGAGATCCATTTGCCAAATTTCATAATCATAAAATGCAACAATTGCTAACATGATTCAGACAGACTTAAGCATCGCTACAAGTGAGAAGGTCTCATCGTAGTCAATCCCTTGAACTTGTCAAAAACCTTTTGCAACAAGTCGAGCTTTATAGATAGTAACATTACCATCAGCGTCAGTCTTCTTCTTGAATATCCATTTATTCTCGATGGCTTTCCGACCAACGGGTAAGTCAACCAAAGTCCACACTTTGTACTCATACATGGATCCCATCTCAGATTTCATGGCCTCAAGCCATTTTGCGGAATCTGGGCTCACCATCGCTTCTTCATAGTTCGTAGGTTCGTCATGGTCTAGTAACATAGCCTCCAGAACAGGATTACAGTACCACTCTGGTGCGGATCTCACTCTGGTTGATCTACGAGGTTTAGTAACAACTTGATCTGAAGTTTCATGATCATTATCATTAACTTCCTCACTAATTGGTGTAGGTGTCACAGGAACCGATTTCTGTGATGAACTAGTTTCCAATAAGGGAGCAGGTACAGTTACCTCATCAAGTTCTACTTTCCTCCCAATCACTTCTTTCGAGAGAAACTCCTTCTCTAGAAAGGATCGAAATTTAGCAACAAATATTTTTCCTTCAGATCTGTGATAGAAGGTGTACCCAACAGTTTCCTTTGGGTATCATATGAAGACACATTTCTCCGTTTTGGGTTCGAGCTTATCAGGTTGAAGTTTTTTCACATAAGCATCGCAGCCCCAAACTTTAAGAAACGAAAACTTTGGTTTCTTGCCAAACCACAGTTCATAAGGCGTCGTCTCAATGGATTTCGATGGTGCCCTATTTAACGTGAATGCAGCCGTTTCTAAAGCATAACCCCAAAATGATGGCGGTAAATCAGTAAGAGACATCATAGATCGCACCATATCTAGTAAAGTACAATTACGACGTTTGGACACACCATTACGCTCTGGTGTTCCGGGTGGCGTGAGTTGCAAAACTATTCTCCATTGTTTCAAATGAAGACCAAACTCATAACTCAAATATTCTCCTCCACGATCAGATCATAGAAACTTTATTTTCTTGTTACGATGATTTTCAACTTCACTCTGAAATTCTTTGAACTTTTGAAATGTTTCAGACTTATGTTTCATTAAGTAGATATACCCATATCTGCTTAAATCATCTGTGAAGGTGAGAAAATAACGAAACCTGCCGCGAGCCTCAACATTCATCGGACCACATACATCTGTATGTATGATTTCCAACAGATCTGTTGCTCACTCCATAGTTCCGGAGAATGGCGTTTTAGTCATCTTGCCCATGAGGCATGGTTCGCAAGTACCAAGTGATTCATAATCAAGTGGTTCCAAAAGTCCATCAGTATGGAGTTTCTTCATGCGCTTTACACCAATATGACCTAAACGGCAGTGCCACAAATAAGTTGCACTATCATTATCAACTCTGCATCTTTTGGCTTCAATATTATGAATATGTGTATCACTACTATCGAGATTCAATAAGAATAGACCACTCTTCAAGGGTGCATGACCATAAAAGATATTACTCATATAAATAGAACAACCATTATTCTCTGATTTAAATGAATAACCGTCTCGCATCAAACAAGATCCAGATATAATGTTCATGCTCAACGCTAGCACCAAATAAGAATTATTTAGGTCTAAAACTAATCCCGAAGGTAGATGTAGAGGTAGCGTGCCGACCGCGATCACATCGACTTTGGAACCATTTCCCACGCGCATTGTCACCTCGTCCTTAGCCAATCTTCGCTTAATCCGTAGTCCCTGTTTCGAGTTGCAAATATTAGCAACAGAACCAGTATCAAATACCCAGGTTGTCGGGGATATACCCTGCGGTGTAACCCGGCTGGATGTATGTCCCGGATGGATCTTGGCGACTCACTGGTGACCCGCCCGGAGCTTGGCGATTCATGGGTAACCCGCCCAATCTTGGCGGCTCATTAGTAATCCAGCGGGCGGGTCAGGCGGACGAAAAGGCCTGGTGGCCCAGAAGGCGGTTCATGGAAGTCCGGCTCAAGCTATGGTGGGCCGGTTTAAGAGGAAAGCATAAGGAATATTCCCTTATAAAGGAAGCAAGACTAGGACTCCACTTGTAATAGAGTAATCCTAATCCTAATATGACTAGTCATGTAAGCCGCCCCTTCAACATATATAAGGAGGGGTAGGGCTCCCCAGAAGGGACAAGATTCACAAGTTCCACGAGTTGGACAAGTTAGGTTTAGACAGACAAGTCAATAGCTCTCGAGATATAGCACCCTTGTAACCGTGATCATCATCATCAATATCAATGAAGCAGGATGTAGGCTTTTACCTCCACCGTGAGGGGCCGAACCTGGGTAAAACCTCGTGTCTCTCGTCCCGCTCAACCCCTCTCAAGCTACTACATAGATGCGTTGGCCTCACGACTAAGTCCTTTCAACAAAGACATCTGCCGTGACAATTCCACGACAGTTGGCGCCCACCATGGGGCCTGCGCACGGTGGTGCTGAGTTCTTGGAGGGATCTCTCTCAGGGATCGAGAAGTCCGCGCTGGTTAGATGGAAGAAGGACCGACACGAAACAATTGCAGGGGATAACCTTGAACAAGGCCGGCGAATTCATTGGTTGATAATTAGAATCTTTATTGACTTTGGAAGCTGGCAGTACAAGTTTGAAGTTCAAAAGAAAATTAGGGCTTGGTGTTCTGTGCGCCATCGACGCGATGTGTATTGCCGAGGCAGACAAAAGACCTGCTGGAGCCGCCGTACGCCGCGTCATATCAGTCCATGTCAACTTGCACTACAACTGGTAAACTGATCCGCTAGATAAAAAAGAAAAGGGGATCGAATCCATAGTCTGATTCTGACACACAGAACCTGCTGGTTCCCTTGTTATGTGTTCAGCCAGCTTTTGGGTAAGCAGTCAAGTAAAATCAATACTTTTGGCATGGAAAAGGAAAACGACCTGGACTCCATCATTGCTGCTTACGAGACCTTGCCGCAAGCCGCCGTACTAACCCGCCTCGGAAGCCTCCTCTGCCTACTGCATGTCGGCCGCGTCTGTTGACCCGCCAAAGTTTGCACCAACATCTGTCTGCAACAGGAGACACGGGAGACAGGCAGCCTAAAGTGTTTGGTTACAAAGTGCCACCCGATGGATGCGCGCCGCTCGTCGCCCTGTTACAACATCCACCCTGAAGATCCATTAGCAAAAGTTGTGTGGAGTTTTGAAAACGTCAAGGGAAGGGTCCACGTGAAGATGCGATAGCTCATTCCCATCATAGTGCTAGCACTACTAATCCACTTAACTACGGAGTGCTATTGGAACATCAGATCAGACGTATATATATATGGAATAAAAGAAGAAGAAGGAGGGCAATGAATCATCATGGCAGTCATGAAGGCCACATGGGGTGCTACTCCTCCGTCAGTTAAACGTACATATAGGCGGGTTATTTTCTGTTAGACTACATCCAACATTTGCGGTGCCTCGTTTCGTTGTTGAGCCGCCGTGAGCGTTGTTTCTGCTACATTGAGCCGCCTCTGCTATGACTGAGCCGTTGGGACCGCGTTGAGCCAGCTCTACTGTGTCGAGCCGCTCCTGATGTGTTGAGTCGCTCCTGCCGTGTTGAGCCGCCGGGGCCGTGCTGAGCCACCTCTGTCGCGTTGAACGGATCATTCGTCGTCCGAACAAATCAGACACGAGCGAGTTGCCGCCCTGTGGCCTAGATAACATTGATTCACCGGACCCGCGCCTGCTCGCTGCTCAATGGACATGCAAACCGCCGTCTCTGCGGCCCAATTGACATCAACATGACGTGGTTGACTCGCCCGTCTGCGTGGATTACCACGCCTGTGATTGACTCATCTATCCACACCGGCTAACAACGCCGCGGCCGACTCATCTGTCTGCTCCCATGGCCGACTCACCCGTGATTGATTTCAGCTTCACCGTAGGTAACAACAACTCTGCGGCGGATAAATTCCGGCTTGACATATCAGGTGAAATGCATCCGGTATATCTTTTACATATTCATTTCCTTAAAGGAGCAATTACTCGGGTTTACAAGTTTCTCAATGCAGGACAAGTTGTCTACTGCAAAAGAGACTATTATATCACTAAGCTGTTGAATAACTCATGCTTGTTTATATCACGGCCAAGTATGAAGAATCTCAAGCCAACTCCTCGAGTCGTCTTAAGACTCGGGGGCTATGATGACATGACTCAATAAATGATTGCCAGTTTAAAGCAGATTCAAGAACTCTGGGTCATTGGAGAGAAAAATAACCCGGCCCCGGAGGCTACTTCCTTATTGGCGAATATTTAGAGGCCGCAGAAAATTTCTGGCTTAAAAAGAAGGATTCCGGTTCAAAATCTGGTTCAAGGGAAATCTATCTCCCACAAAGCGCTGAAGCTCTCGATATCCGGTTTAAAATCCGGCTCAAGGTAAACCTGTTTCCCACAAAGCTTTCAAATCTGGTTTAAAGTTCCTGTTAAAAAAGAATTAATCTCTCACAAAGTTCAAGTTCTCAGAAAGATTAAAGGTTGCCAAAGAGAACTTGTTGCCATGATGCGCGGTTCAAACATGGGTATCCTTCCTTACGGCTTATCTTATTATGATCACTTGGGGGCTTCCTGCTCATCGAGCATAGCTGTTGCACTACACCATGGTCAAGGTTCAGCGACACATCAATCTGTTGGCATAGGGTACCTTTGCCGACACATAGCTTGTCGCTAACACATATGCTGACAAAGGAGAAAATAGTCGGAGGACTTGCTGTGGGGAAAGGCATTCCCGACATAAGTTCACTTGCCGACACTTTTTCAGACAGTATACACCCTACCTACGCCGACAGTTTGCTTGTGGACATACACCCTATGTACCCCGACAGATGGTTTGTGGGCATACATCCTAGGTACGCCGACAGTTCAGGTGTGCACTTACACCCTACTTTTGTTGACACATATGCTGTTCTTCTAGGTATATCTCTATCCCGACACATATTCTGTTTGGATATATTTGAACCTTTGCCGACACTTATGCTGTCTATATAAGTATATATCTTGGCCAACACATAGTCTGTACGTCTAGGTATGTATGTTTGCTGACACTTTTCATGCCTAGCTAGCCAGTAGCCATGGCCGACAATTGCTCTGGAAGAATTTGTTTACCAACAGATAACTTGTTGGTAAGTAGTGCACAACCAAACCAATAATTTCACATATATACTGAAATGCAATCGATAAACAACATCAACATGGACACATTGGACAACAATGATTATAGGTTCAGAAACAGACACATACTGACATAGGTTCACAAACTGACATATACTAACATAGGTTCACAAATAGACATATATATCAACATAGGTTCACAAGCACAACCAGAAGTATATATTAACCATTCAGAACACACAAGTCACATAAAAAGGACCACTATTTGTTCGATGAAATAATTCAAACACTAATCCAGAGCACACAAATCACATCCATGAGCAGAAAGTTTCTACTCCAAAACACTTGAAGCACCAAATGGTCCGAAACACACATCAGATTCGTGACATGTTTGAAGTTGGCTTCCAAAATACTGCGCACAGCCATGTATGTTGCATGATACTCCAAGTCCTCCTCACATCCAATGCCAGGTGGCTAAGTACCTGAAAATATTGCATACAAATTTGTCAAGAATTGTCAAGAAAGTGTAATCAACTGAAAAATTGTTCAAAGCTCCTAAACAGTGATATCACATTAAATAGGTTTAACTAGAGGACTACGTGGCCGAATATGCACCATTGTATAGGACAATCTAACGGCCCACGCGGCTGGGATTCGCGGTGCGGGCGCATCACTCCCCTCCCAGCCTGCCACCTCGTGAAGACAGCATGCGGTGATTCTCTCCGTGACTAGAAAATTCTAGCATGCTCATGTGACATGAGTAATGTAGTACATGCAGCCTACAGTTGCACTATAGACTAGAATCGACCAAGCAATTAGTAGCCCACAGCCCTACGGTAAGATAGCTACTTTAGTATAAAAGAATAGAAACGGAGATGAGAGAGAATGGACGCACCAATTCAGCCACGTAAGGACAAATGCACAATTTACCAGAGTAGATAAAAACAAGTACATTGAACAGTCTAATATATGTGTTGTAAAAAGACTCTTTTTGCAAAATAAAAATAAAAAATAGACATTAATTTCATTTATAAATCCTATTTTTCAAAAATATTACAATCTGGATTTTTCTTTGTTTCTACCAGTAATTTATATGTGTACAACTCTAATCTATTAGATGGCAAGTGTATGGAATTTGTTTAAAAATGAATGTAGTAAATATCGGCAATCGATTTATATGCTAGATTGCCACCAATTCTTCCAGCATATATTTTTCCAGGTTCCTTGTGGTAGACCAACAGGGTTCAATTCCTACATAGGGTGTCTGTGTGCGTTCATACTATTGCGTCTATATGAGTATTTGTGTTTGTACTGCGGTAGAAAAAATATTTACAACATTTCAACACACAATATTTCACAAAAATCGTAAAATCTACACGTGCATGGCACGTGCCATTTACTAGCAGTATTTAGTTGCCATATTTAATATGCATAGTTTCCAGATTACTAAATACTTATTTGCCCAAGAGTTTAAACATCCTTTTAGGTGTCAATCAGTTGCCACAACTTAGTTTGACCAGGATGCTCGAAACACACTAGTTGTATCTACTTTTTTGTATGGATAAATATGGAGCTATAAACAGAAATAGGTGCACATAAATATGGAGATTGACAAATAGCTGCAGATTTTTACTTGTTAAATTTCTCCAAGGTAGGAGAAGTGCCAAGGGCTGGAGATAAAAAGGTGCACACAAATATGGAGTTTGACAACTATTCAATATATCAATGGTCTTATAGGACAGATAAGTGGGCAGAAAGAAACTAAGGCACATTAATTTTAATTGGCATGTAAATTTGATGTATATCATAGTACCTGCACCTCCTGGCACATTAGATGTCTTCTTGGGATCTTTGATCTGCAACAACAATCACTACTTAATAGGTGACCGATTTGCACAAAAGAAAAGAAACCAAGTGCTCTAGATTATTACCATAGTAGATGGCCATGCAATCGATTTCCCCTTAGCATCTCCCATGGTCAACACATTCCCATACGGACGAGGCAACTGAGTATCCCTTTTGAACACCGAATAGATGACAATTTCGACATATTGAGAACCTAGGGGCTCACCCCCCACCACAGCCTTTGGATTAGTTGTTTGAATTGTTCCTTTGGCAATAGCGACATTTAAAGGTCTAGTCATGCTATATAGTATCACATCTCTTCCACCCTATGGGAAAAATTTACAATTCAGAATATAATCATGGTAAAGAAACAAGTTCATATAGCATTATATTGGCAATTAAAGTCCAAAAGGAAAGGAAAGATTTACCCCTTGTTGTCTGTTATGTTTCTCAACATTAACAATTTTTCTTCTAGTAAGAGTGTCATCATTCTGCATAGAAGCATTTGACTCAGCCACCTCCTCTAGATGAGCATTGCCTTTTTCAATATTATTGGCTTCTCTTGTCCTTATGTTCTACATCAAAATCAATCATTGTAGATGTTAAATATAATAAACTACAATGAGAACACAACATTACATGTTTCGCTATGGCAGAGGTACAATATAATAGAACTAGTGCTACCTGGTGTGGAGTATTTGGTTCATGTTCAGGTGTGGTATTGGTTTCATCTTGTTGCCCCTGTGAAGATAGAAAAAGTTGCCTCATCTTAGCCATTTGCTTCTTCATGTCATCCATTTGGTCTTACAGATGTTCCACTTTTTGGTTAGATACACGACACTTTTCCATTGCTATTTGAAGCTTTGTAGATTTATACTGCTGGATTCCTGGCAACTCTAGGTCAGATGGAGTTGGCCCCAAACCAACAGCACGAACATATCCATTTTTTCTTTTCCACAAACAAACGCAAACAAATCACCATCCTTAATACCATTCTCCAACAATTCTGGGTGCTTTAATGCTTCATCTTGAAGTTCTTTCTGTAGATTTCAGGAATTGTTATGAGTTCCTAGTACTTACTACATAAACAAAAATATGAAAGGAATCGAGAAATTAGAGTGCATCTGAACTTACAATTCTTACTGCAGACCCTTTTTGAGGAAGTCCACTAATTCGATGTGTATGTGTTTCAATAAACAATTCATGTCTATGTGGGCGGCGCTTGAGCTCCTCGGTCTATGTCAAGTGATAAGAAAGATTAAAACAATGAGCAAAATGTACAAACATCAAAGTTTAGAACAAGAATAGCATGGTTGCATACCATTTCAGTGTCAACCCAAGCAAAACTCTTACTTCCAGATGTGTGATTTTGCATGTGATCTGCTCGATTATTTTTACCTCTTATTCAGCGAGCCTACCAAATGGTTTGATAAAGATCATGTCACACAAGCAATCATGTCACACAAGTAGAATCAAAGGTCAATACTAAACTAACAAAGAGCATACCTTAGCTTTTGGAGTCAACCAAAATGCAACAAGCAACTTGCATTGGTCAGGATGAACTCTAGCATCACATGATGCTATAAGTTCATCATATTCATATGATTCATCATAATAATCCTTCTTTAGGTCTGATTTGAAGTCTTTCCATTTAATTTGTGTTGTTTTCATATACCATTGGAAAACTCATTCGTCTAATTCCCAAAACAACTGAAAAATTGGCATTTGGAAATAAGCATTGGAGAACAATACAACATAAACTAACTCATTAGTCACTCCTAAACATGAACACTAAGATATCATCCAGGAACTCACTAACCAATAAAAATATAGCAACATAGCAGCAACCAATAACTATATAGCAGTAGCAACCAAGTATTACCTTTGCCTCGGTCCATAAAGCAAGTTTTTTAGATAGATCAACCTTCCTCCAATCATCAAATTCAACCGGAAAACCCTTGGTTCTTATTTGTGTTCCAACAAAGTTGGCGAACCGTGTAGCAGATTTACCACAAGGCTGGCCATACTCATTGATTTCCAACTAGAGTTTAGGCTTGTTTTGCCTTCCCCATATGCTTTTCATAGCAGTAACTTTCCTAACCTCCCTTTCCTGGACTGATATCCAATAAATGCAAAAAATAGGTTTAGTACTACAAATGCATTATCATTCAATTGCTAATCTTGAAGGTACACACATCAAAGTAAAGAAGCATACCTTCAGGTTCATTCAATACAACCTCAGGTTCAGTTGAAATTTTAGTATTTAATCTTGAAGAAGACCGCAATTGCCGGTCTGGAGCTTGAGTTTGTGAAACATGAGTTCGCTTTTGTCTCTACAATTAACCACATAAATCAGTGTTAACTATGCAAAAAGGGATAGCAAATAGTGTGCTGGAAATAGTGCATATGTATGTGTGGATGATGTAATAGTTTTAGTAGTATATGATGCAAAGCTATAATCCAACACAAATAAATTGAAGACATGTGTTTTCTTTTAGTTATATCATATTTAGCAACAATACTTTTTTCTTCTTTTGGGGAGCAGGTTGGCCTTCCGCCTCAAATGCATCTGCTAGACCTTTAAGATTGAAAGTTCTCTTCATGTTCTCATTTTGTCTTCTACGTACATCAAGTACAGTTCTGTTCCTTTCGAGTTCATATTCAGGAGTTCTTTCTGCGCTTCTTGCTGCAGCTGACATTTTTTCTCCTCCTCCTGTAAGTGCTTACAGATGAGTTAGCAGTCCATACAACATGCAAG
>NC_053028.1:211013391-211024594 GCF_003073215.2 Triticum urartu | reverse complement strand
ACTCAATGTGATCTTGGATCACTAAAATGTAAAATGAAGAGTCTTGAGCTTGAAGCTTTAGCCAATCCTTTGTCCTTAGCATCTTGAAGGAGTTCCCACAACCTTTAGTCCATGCCACTCCATTGTTGAACTTATCTGAAACATACTAGATAGAAACATTAGTCCAACAAGAGATATGTTGTCATCAATTACCAAAACCACCTAGGGAGCACTTGTGCTTTCAGAATGTCAAACTCCTCTAGCTAAGTGAAAGTGTTAAAGCATTATAGTCCGGTTGCCTAGTTCGCTGCGCTATCACCTCCTTAATGGACCAAGACGTTGGATCAAGTGTGAACATGCGTCTTCTGCGAACACCCCCGCATTATATGCGTGGGGGCTGAAGCCGACGACTGCCGTCTTTCAAGTTATATACATATATACATAAACGGCCGCATAGGAGGCATCATAGCACTTTCGGGCAAAGTATAAATACAGCCTTGATAAATTCAATAAAACATTGTTTTTACAATGGGAATACATGTCACTCAAACATAATATTCTTCGAGCACTGAGCCTCTATCGAATGAGCGCCTTCAAGAACTTCTTCAAAGTAGTGCTCGGCAGCCACTCGGCCTATGGCCGAACCCTGTGCTGCAACAGTTGTGGCATCCATCTCCGCCCAGTATGTTTTGACACGGGCAAGGGCCATCCGCGAGCCTTCTATGCACGCCGACCAATTTACAGCATCGATGCGTGGCACAGCGCCAAGGAATTGTTGCACTAAGCTAAAATAGCTATTCGGCCTTGGCCCTCCTGGCCACAAATGATCCACAACGGACCTCATGGCCAGTCCGGATAATCTATGGAGCTCGGCCCAACCGGTCAATCGCTCATTCAGCAACAACGGACGGGCTGGAGAGTGAAGCTGTGACCAGAACAGCTTCTCCACATCAGGACCTTTCTGAACCTTGAAGTACTCGGTCGCATCCGCAGCACTTGCAGCCAAATCCATGTACTCATCCGCAGAACTCCATAGTAGGTCCAGAGGAGCATATTTCGGATCTCCGAACTTAGTCCGCAACAGGAAGGGCTTCCTAGAAATGATATCTGCAGCTTGATTCAGCTCCTCCTTCGCCGCTCTAATTTTGGAGCGGGCTTCCTTGGCAGCCACCCGGGCCTTCTCCAGGTCCGTCGCCTTCACCCGGTTTTCTTCTTCAAGAAGCCGATAATGGTCAGCAGCATCTTTTAACTCCACGGCCATCTTAGCAATTTTTTCTTTCCTCCCGCAATGTGCAGCCTGTTCGGCCCTCAACTCTTCGGCCGCCTTTAAAGTGGTCGCATTACTCTCCTTGCTTGCTCCTTGGCTCGGGCAAGCTCCGCCCGAAGGGTCTCCACAGTGGCAGCTCCATCTGCAGTCACAACATATTAAAGATACTAGCATCATGCTGCTCTCACTATGTGACATTCACCAGAAGAATCACCTACCATGTGCCTCGTCAAGCCGCTTGTTAACAAGCACGATGTCGGCATCGGCCGCATCCAGTTGCCGCTTTAGTTCGGCAAACCCATCAGTTCGGCTAGCCACCAGAGCTTCAACCACCTGCGCATACAGGCGGTCTGGTTATTACCTGGGACTATGATCCCCTATTTGCCGCCATTTTCGACGACAACCAGAGTCTCAGGGGCTACTATCTACACAGAGCACACCTAAAAATGTGTGGTACTGTCAAAAATGTACATCATTTCACATACCTCAAAACCCGTCAGTAGACTCATAAAGGCTTCATGCAATCCTCTTTCGGCGGACGAAATCCTTTCAATTACCGTACCCATCAACGTACGGTGCTCTTCTGAGATAGTCGCTCGCTCTAGCAGATCCCTCAGTATGTCCGACCGCGTACCAGATGGTGCCGGACTCTTTTGATTGCTCTCTTCAAGAGTCGGATACTGGGGACGTCGGGTGGCCATAGGATTACCTTCTGGCCTTGCTGGATCAAGAGAAACCCTCCGCAACGACACCTCGGGGTCGCCCGCCTCGTGAGGCGGTGTGGCAGGGGGGGGGCGTTTCGCTCTCCATCATCTCCGGAAGAAGATCCCTTGAAGACGAGCTCTGCTGAGAAGGGCTAAGATCCGAATTGCAAGATAAATGCTTCGGTTATTTTCCTCAGAAGTAAGGTAGGATATCTTCACTATTAAGTACCTTTTTCATTACTTACAGCTCGGTAGAGGGCTGATCCCCGCGCGGACATTGTGCGGCAAGAATACCCTCCGAGGGAGGACCCTCTGGTGGAGATTTCTTCTCCCGTTTGGAAACCTTGGTTTCCGGATCTTAAGAGGTAGTCCTCTTGCTTCCTCGGGGAGAGAGAATGTCAAATTCTTCCCCTTGGTTATCCTCCCTCGCAGAGGTGCTCATTCCCTCGATTGGAACAGGTAGCGATGGAGACCCGCTTTCGCCCTCTTTATTCCCCCTTAATCTTCCTTTGAGGGCACCAGACAAGGTGCTGGCTCGAGCATCTTTTCCAGCACCGGATTGTCCAAGCCTTCAGGAAGGGGGGCCGAACACCGGATCATCTTCTCCTTTGTTATCCAGTCCTGGTCACAGAGCGATTCTTCAGAATGATGTCATAGTAAATAAAAGGACAGTGTGTTCGGCCATGGGATTACTTACTTGGGTAGCGGGGCGGTTGCAGCTCAGGCCCGCGTCCCTGGTAGTGTCCGGGCACTCTATTTGGGGTCCGAAGAACGATTTGTACATCTCCTTGTGCGTCATGCCGAGGAAATTCTGAATAGTGCGCGGTCCTTCCGGATTGAATTCCCACATGCGGAGGGGCCAACGTTTGCAAGGCTGGACTCAACGAACCAGCATAACTTGCATTACCATAACTAGACTGAAATCTCCCTCAAAGAGATCTCGGATGCGGCCCTGCAGTATTGGCACGTCCTTGGCTGGACCCCAGCTCAGCCCCCTGCTGATCCATGACATCAATTGTGGTGGAGGGCCCGAGCGAAAGGTGGGGGCAGCTACCCACTTGGCACTTCGGGGAGCTGTGACGTAAAACCACTCCTGTTGTCATAATCCGGACACCTCTGGAAAGGAACCCTTTGTCCATGGAGCGTCAGCAATTTTTCTTATTAGAGCACCTCCACACGCTGTGTACTGCCCCTCTACCATCTTCGGCTTCACATCAAAGGTCTTGAGCAACAGGCCAAAGTGAGGGGTAATGCGGAGGAAGGCCTCACAAACGACAATAAATGACGAGATGTGAAGAAGGGAATCCGGGGCCAGATCGTGAAAATCCAGCCCGTAATAGAACATAAGACCCCTAACAAAGGGATCCAGAGCGAGGCCTAGTCCTCGAAGGAAGTGGGAGACGAACACAACGCTCTCGTTGGGTTCGTGACTAGGGACGACCTGCCCTCGGGAGGGCAGCCTATGCGAAATTTCAGTGGTCAGATATCTGGCCTCCCTCAACTTCTTGATGTCCTCCTCTGTGACGGAGGAAGGCATCCACCGGCCTTGAAGGCTGGATCCGGACATGATTGAAGGTCCGAAGCACCTGACCTGGGCTTTGGGTGTTAGAACTCGAGGCGGGGGAAGGATTCGATTGACCACGGGAGCGAAAAAAGTAAAAGCCTTGTCCCTTTATAAAGGGGATGAATATCAGGCATCCTCCTCATGGCCGTTCTAGACTTACCTAAAATCTAGGAGTCATACCAACAGGCACGGTTGGGTTACCCACGTTTGTATTGATGAGAATCCCGTAATAAGGGGAACACGATCTCTGATTTGACAAGACGTGTCAAGAAACCGCCTCGCGTTATGTGCGGGGCTGGTTAAAGAAAAACGGTTCAAATAATTACCGGGCCGTGGCGTGATGTCATGCTGCCAAAACATGTCAGCAGATTAGATTTGTGGTAATATTATTCTCTCTACGGTGGTATGTGGAACTTATTTGTAGGGTCGGACACTATCCTTGTATTCAAACTCTTCCGTGGTGTATTCGGAGGAGGAACCCGCCTTGCAATGCCGAAGACAACACTGCGCGTCGGACTCATCGTCATTGAAGCCTGGTTCAGGGGCTACTGAGGGAGTCCTGGATTAGGTGGTATCCGGACATCCGAATAATATCCTTTGGCCAGACTGTTGGACTATGAAGATACAAGATTGAAGACTTCTTCCCGTGTCCGGATGGGACTCTACTTGGCGTGGAAGGCAAGCTAGGCAATACGGATATCTATATCTCCTCCTTTGTAACCGACCTTGTGTAACCCTAGCCCCCTCCGGTGTCTATATAAACCGGAGGGTTTTAGTCCATAGGACAACACACAATCATACCATAGGCTAGCTTCTAGGGTTTAGCCTCTTCGATCTCGTGGTAGATCTACTCTTGTACTACTCATATTATCAAGAATAATCAAGCAAGACGTAGGGTTTTACCTCCATCAAGAGGGCCCGAACCTGGGTAAAACATCGTGTCCCCTGCCTCCTGTTACCATCTGCCTTAGACGCACAGTTCGGGACCCCCTACCCGAGATTCGCCGGTTTTGACATCGACAACAGTATTTACTTTCTTGCACCTTAGATGTACATACGTGTACATGCTACGTGCGCCCCTCTACTATGACATGTGCCCTTCCTTACCCGGCCACGGTTCATCGCTGCAGCCTGCAGACAGACTGGTCGACTAGTACGTATGTACATGTTCGCGACCAGAATGACAACGCTACATCCGCTTCGACCAGGTGGGTCCCGACTATCAGGGAGGATAAGGAGGCACTTCCTTGCATGTGAAGATGTAGCTGTTGGGTCCCAGCAGTCAGGGGGAAACGTTTTTTCATGAAATACGGTGGCCCGTCCGATGGGTCCCTATTGTTAGGTGGAGGAATCATTATTTTCCATGTAACAAGGAGCCACTTCCTTGCTGTGGCCATGGACCCAGATGTCAGCCTCACCACGTACACTACTCTTCCAATGGAAGTCGTTCCTTGACCACATTGACCACGCCACGCAGGGAGCACCTAGGCGGTGGACGACAGCGAGGCCTAGGAAGGGGACGATGCAGAGCCGGGGAAGACGCGTCAGTGGATGCCCACGTGGAGAGGAGTATGAGGGTTCACAGGTTCGGCTGCGGTGTGAGGATGCCGTTGCCGTAGAATAACACGGGGTGTGGGTGAGTAGAGGGATGGCCTGGCCAGCGATGGGAGTAGTAGGGGCGGTGAGGCCTCCGCGGCAGCACAGCCGACCATGGGAGGCAGGAGCACGCGGCACGACCGACACTGGTTTGGGCGGCTAGAGTGTCACACCCTCGATGCGACTATAGCTCCCACGTGTCGAGGCACGACTTAGAGACATAATCGCATTGAAGGCATATGTCGCAAGTTAGGCGATCTTCACAACATCCCATGTAATATGAATAATAAAGGGGAGAACATAGTTGGCTTACACTCGCCACGTCAATCAAGAACATAAATAACATTACATCATCCAAAACACTCATGGAACGACTACGGCGCCAAAATAGAAGAGAACCCAACATGCGACACGGTCCCAATCACCCCCAACTGGGCACCACTACTGATCATCGGGAAAGGAAACGTAGTATCGTTGAGAGTCTTCGTCGAACTCCCACTTGAGCTCATACGCGTCTCCTGGAGCGGAATCATCAGGCCCTGCATCTGGTGTAATAGTAATCTGTGAGCCACAGGGACTCAGCAATCTCGCACCCTCGCGATCAAGACTATTCAAGCTTATAGGTAAGGCAAGGTAAATATGAGTGGAGCTGCAGCAAGCGACTAGCAAGTATGGTGGCTAACTTATTCGCAAAAGAGAGCGAGAAGAGGAGGCAAAGCACGAGCGAGAAGCTAGAGAACAACCTGCGCAAACATTACTCCAACACCGTGTCCACTTCCCGGACTCCGCCGAGAAGAGGCCGTCACGGTAACACACTCGGTTGATTCATTTTAATTAATTAAGGTTTCAAGTTATCTACAACCGGACATTAACAAATTCCCATCTGCCCATAACCGCGGGCACGGCTTTCGAAAGTTCAATCCCTGCAGGGGAGTCCCAACTTAGCCCATGACAAGCTCTCACGGTCAACGAAGGAATAGACCTCCTCCCAAGACGTTCCGATCAGACTCGGTATCTCGGTAACTCAAGACACTTCGACAGGTCAAAACAAGACCAGCAACGCCGCCCGAATGTGCCGACAAATCCCGATAGGAGCTGCACATATCTCTTTCTCAGGGCACACTCAGATTGTCCTAGGTACGGGTAGGCCAGCCCAGAGTTGCCCCTGGTGGCCACCGGTAGCTGACAGGTGGACCAACACTCAGAGGAGCACTGGCCCGGGGGGGTTAAAATAAAGATGACCCTTGAGTCTGCAGAACCCAAGGGAAAGAAAAGGCTAGGTGGCAAGTGGTAAGACCAATGTTGGGCATTGCTGGAAAAGCTTTAATCAAGGCGAACTATCAAGGGGTTCCCATTATAACCCAACCGCGTAAGGAACGCAAAAATCCGGGAACATAACACCGATATGACGGAAACTAGGGCGGCAAGAGTGGAACAAAACACTAGGCGAGAGGCCGAGCCTTCCACCCTTTACCAAGTATATAGATGCATTAAGATAACATGGCCATATAATGATATCCCAACAAGTAAATAAAAGATGTTCCAATAAGGAACGGCCTCCAATCTTCACCTGCAACTAGCAACGCTATAAGAGGGGCTGAGCAAAGCGGTAACATAGCCAATCAACGGTTTGCTAGGACAAGGTGGGTTAGAGGTTTGACATGGCAATTGGGAGGCTGACAAGCAAATGGTAGGCATCGTAGCATTGGCATAGCAAAAGAGCGAGCAAACTAGCATAGCAAAGATAGTAGTGATTTCGAGGGTATGATCATCTTGCCTGCACAGTTGTCAGAGTTGACTGGATCCTCAAGAGCAAACTCAACGGGCTCCTTGTTAGCGAACTCGTCTCCCAGCTCTACCCAAACAAGACAAACAAGCAACAAGGATACAATCAACCACGTGCAAGACCAAGCAATATGATGAAATGATGATATGCTATGCGGGATGCGATGCGGGATGCAAAATGCAAGATATGACAGGAAATGCATGAACCTGGCCTCAACTTGGAATTCCAAGTGTTACACTGGAAAGATGAGATGAAATCGCTTGAAAACGATATAAAGAACGCCGGAATCGGAGTTACGGTTTGGAAATGGCAAGCGATTCAAAAATGACACCGGTCTGCAATTTACAGCACGTAGGCATCTAAATGCAATGAAATGAACATGCTACAACACCCAAACGTGACAACAAAATACATGCCAGGGATGCACACAAGATTCTTAACAAAAGACTAGCACTGAGCCACGGCCAATTCATCCATTAACAGGTTCAAACAAGCATGGCAAAAACGCAAATGGAAAACAGATCTCAGACTTAGTGAAATTAACTCTTGTCTGGAATTTCAGATCATATAGCCCTCTTCGGAGCAACAAAACAACATGCTACAGGACCTGAACATGACAAAGAAAGACATGGCATGGAGCTACTCAACAAGATTAACAAAAGTCCCTTAGTGAACTTGAGCCAAAAGGGATCACAAAATATACTAACAAGCACACGAACATAGCAAAAACATAATCAATTTTCAGACTTGGTGAAAACTGGGACATGCTGAAACATAACTCACGAAGGCATGTTTATGAGCTCGATGCACTCACTACGGTGCAAGTCATGGAAAGACAAGCATACATCCATCAAGAAGGCACAAAATACAAGCTAGACATGGCAATAACAATGGCATAGCATGCACGGATCAACTACAATAGCATCGGCAAAATCGCAAACAAGTTGACGATCTGCCCAGATTCACAACGAAGCAAAAGTAGAGCTCGATTGACTCAAGCTAGGGTGCTCCATAATTGCAACCAAATAAATGGATGGATAGAGCGCTACAAGATTAACAAAACTCCTGTACTGATCATCCTCAAAAGAGGCACGGATCACTAGGAAACAACATGAACACATGGCATCATGAACTAAATAATCCTAGACTTAGTGAAAACTACTGAGTCCCTGAAAACAGATTTACCGGGTGCCTCACTTTGCAAGCTTGCACAAGTCACCACACACATCACCAAAATGCATGGGTTGCACCTCTGGAAAGATAACAAAATCCTTAACAAAACATATGTAGGACTCATAGGCATATCATGCACACAATAATCATGGCAAAAATGACAAAAGTCTAAGATGAACTAGCAGATCTGACAATTAACTCATGAAGCCTCCTTCTAACAGCATTTCGGGCATCAAGATGAACTCAAATGAAAATGATGCAATGGAATGAAATGATGTACTCGTCGAGGCGAACATTTTTATATACTATATGTCCAAAACGGAGCTACGGATGCGGAGATACGGTCGGTTAAAGTAGGCATAAAAATTAGAGTTTGGAGGAGAAAAGTCAACCGTTAGGGTTCCCAGATCTAGATCTGGCGCGGATTACGATGTTCGCCGGAGGGAGCACTGTTCACGCCGGAGCTTGAGGTCGCCGGAGACCGGATCCGAGGCGGGAGTGGCCGGGGGCGCCGGTTCCTCGCCGGAGTTGGGCGGGGCGACGCCGGCGTTGGTCGTGGGCGAGGAGGCCGGCTCGGGCGGCGGCTGGAGGCAGGCGGCGAGCCGCGGCGGAGCTCGCCGGCGAGATGGCAGGCGGCGGCGCGGCCACCGGAGTCGGGTAAGAGAGCGCGGGGCGGCGGCGCTGCTCCATGGGCCGGGGAGGCGGCGAGAGGCCCGGTCGGGCGGCGGGAAGGGCCGGCTACGGGCCGGCCGGGCTCCGGCGGCGGTGGGAGGCGCGGCCACTCAGGCTGCGCCACGTGGCGGCGGTGGGAGGCGCCCGGACATGTCCGTCGATGGGCACTTTGTCCGGCGGCGCGCGGGATCCGATTTTCTAGGGTTTCGGAGAGGGAGAGAGATCCGAAAACGGGGGGGCTATTTATAGGCATAAGTGGAGCTAGGAGAGTCCAAATGAGGTGCGGTTTTTGGCCACGCGATCGTGATCGAACGCTCTAGGACATGGAGCAGAGTTTGGTGGGTTTTGGGCCAAATTGGAGGGGTGTTGGGCTGCAACACACATGAGGCCTTTTCGATCCCTCGGTTAACCGTTGGAGTATCAAACGAAGTCCAAATGATACGAAACTTGACAGGCGGTCTACCGGTAGTAAACCAACGCCGCATGACAAGTCTCGGTCCAATCCGGAAATGTTTAATCCCCACACACGAAAGAAAGCTAGAATTGACCACCGGAGGAGAATGAAGCGCCAAAATGCAAAACGGACAACGGGGAAAATGCTCGAATGCATGAGATGAACACGTATGAAAATGCAATGCACATGATGACATGATATGAGATGCATGACAAAGACAACAACACACGGAGACAAAGACCCGAACCCGAGAAAATAAAATAACTTAACGCCGGAAACGGCAAGAGTTGGAGTACAAATTGGGAAAGTTACATCCGGGGTGTTACAACACTCCACCACTACGAAAAGATCTCGTCCCGAGATCTAGGACTGAAAGAACGCCGGGTACTCAGAACGGAGGTGATCCTCGCGTTCCCAGGTAGCTTCACGGTCGGAATGGTGTGACCACTTGACTTTGAGAAATTTGATTGACTTGTTGCGAGTCTTGCGTTCAGTCTCTTCAAGAATAGCAACTGGGTGCTCACGATAAGAGAGATCTTCTTGGAGCTCAATGTCCTCGAAGTTGATGGTGCGGTCAGGAGTCTTGAAGCACTTTCAGAGCTGAGAGACATGGAACACGTCATGAACATTTGTGAAGTTTGAAGGAAGCTCGAGTTGATAGGCGAGGTCGCCTCTCTTGCTGACAATCTTGAAAGGTCCCACGTATCTAGGGGCAAGCTTCCCTTTGATACCGAAGCGATGAGTACCTTTCATAGGAGAGACATGGAGGTAAACATGATCTCCGATCTCGAAAGCCAAATCACAGTGCTTACTATCATAGTAGCTCTTCTGGCGGGATTGGGCCGCTTTAAGGTTATCACGAATGACTTTGCACATTTCTTCTGCTTCTGTGATTAAGTCATTACCCAAAAGCTGACGTTCACCGGTTTCAGACCAGTTGAGAGGGGTACGGCACTTCCTGCCATACAGAATTCCAAAGGGGGCCTTGCCCGAACTTGCTTGAAAACTATTGTTGTAGGAGAATTCAGCATAAGGAAGACAATCCTCCCACTTCATGCCGAAGGAGATCACACAAGCCCTGAGCATATCTTCAAGAATCTGGTTGACACGCTTGACTTGACCGCTTGTTTGAGGATGGAAAGCTGTGCTGAAGCGGATGTTAGTGCCCATGGCCTTCTGAAAAGAATCCCAAAACTTTGAGGTAAAGATGCTGCCACGGTCTGAAGATATCACTTGAGGAATACCGTGCAGAGAGACAATGCGAGAGGTATAGAGTTCCGCCAATTGAGCTGCAGTGATCGACTCTTTGATAGGCAGAAAGTGAGCCACTTTGGTGAGTTTGTCGATGACAACAAATATAGCATCATTGCCACGCTTGGACTTTGGAAACCCAGTCACGAAGTCCATCTCAATGTGGTCAAACTTCCATTCTGGAATGGCAAGAGGTTGGAGGAGACCTGCTGGCCTTTGGTGTTCTGCCTTCACTCTTCTGCAGACATCACATTCATTCACGAATTGAGCGATCTCGCGCTTCATTCTTGTCCACCAATAAGCTTGCTTAAGGTCCTGATACATCTTCGTGCTCCCAGGGTGGATGGAGAGGAGAGAATTGTGAGCCTCGTTCATGATCACTTTACGAAGTTCACCTTTGGGCACAACAATACGATCCTCGAAGAAGAGAGTGTCCTTGTCGTCAAGGCGGTAGCACTTGTATTTGGACTGACTCTTAGCAATCCCAATCTTCACCTTTTTCACCATAGCATCAAGAAGATGGGCTTGGCGAATCTGGTCTTCCGAGGTAGGAGAGACTTGAAGGTTGGCGAGGAAACCTTGAGGAACAACTTGCAGATTAAGTTTGCGGAAAGCTTCACAAAGCTCGGGTTGATAAGGCTTAAGAATAAGACTGTTGCAGTAAGCCTTTTTGCTCAAAGCGTCAGCAATCACATTGGCCTTGCCTGGAGTATACTCAATACTCAGATTATACTCTTGAATCATTTCGACCCATCGA